>NC_143025.1:87952500-88185000 GCF_057628025.1 Oncorhynchus mykiss | reverse complement strand
AAGGGAAGGGAAGGGAAAGGAAGGGAAGGGAAAGGAAGGGGGGGGGAAGGGAAGAAACATGTCATCTGATTCTGTTATGGTTGTCAAAGCAACACCACGTATTATAGTATCCATGGGTGATAAGGGTGGTGAGTGGACAGGAGGAAACTGTTACTATGACAATAAATAGGGTGGCAGGTAGCCTAGTGGTTAGAGTGTAGGGACGGCAGGTAGCCTAGTGGTTAGAGTGTAGGGACGGCAGGTAGCCTAGTGGTTAGAGTGTAGGGACGGCAGGTAGCCTAGTGGTTAGAGTGTAAGGACGGCAGGTAGCCTAGTGGTTAGAGTGTAGGGGTGGCAGGTAGCCTAGTGGTTAGAGTGTAGGGGTGGCAGGTAACCTAGTGGTTAGAGTGTAGGGGTGGCAGGTAGCCTAGTGGTTAGAGTGTAGGGACGGCAGGTAACCTAGTGGTTAGAGCGTAGGGACGGCAGGTAGCCTAGTGGTTAGAGCGTAGGGACGGCAGGTAGCCTAGTGGTTAGAGCGTAGGGACGGCAGGTAGCCTAGTGGTTAGAGTATAGGGACGGCAGGTAGCCTAGTGGTTAGAGTGTAGGGACGGCAGGTAGCCTAGTGGTTAGAGTGTAGGGACGGCAGGTAGCCTAGTGGTTAGAGTGTAGGGACGGCAGGTAGCCTAGTGGTTAGAGTGTAGGGACGGCAGGTAGCCTAGTGGTTAGAGTGTAGGGACGGCAGGTAGCCTAGTGGTTAGAGTGTAGGGACGGCAGGTAACCTAGTGGTTAGAGTGTAGGGACGGCAGGTAGCCTAGTGGTTAGAGTGTAGGGACGGCAGGTAGCCTAGTGGTTAGAGTGTAGGGACGGCAGGAAGCCTAGTGGTCAGAGTGTAGGGACGGCAGGTAGCCTAGTGTTCAGAGTGTAGGGACGGCAGGTAGCCTAGTGGTCAGAGTGTAGGGACGGCAGGTAGCCTAGTGGTCAGAGTGTAGGGACGGCAGGTAGCCTAGTGGTCAGAGTGTTGGCCAGTAACCGAAAGGTTGCTGGATCGAAGGTAAAACATTTAAATAAAACTATCACCAGGAAACTGTTACTATAACACTAACTAGCACCAGGAAACTGTTACTATGACACTAACTAGCACCAGGAAACTGTTACTATGACACTAACTAGCACCAGGAAACTGTTACTATGACACTAACTATCACCAGGAAACTGTTACTATGACACTAACTAGCACCAGGAAACTGTTACTATGACACTAACTAGCACCAGGAAAATGTTACTATGACACTAACTAGCACCAGGAAACTGTTACTATGACACTAACTAGCACCAGGAAACTGTTACTATGACACTAACTATCACCAGGAAACTGTTACTATGACACTAACTAGCACCAGGAAACTGTTACTATGACACTAACTATCACCAGGAAACTGTTACTATGACACTAACTATCACCAGGAAACTGTTACTATGACACTAACTAGCACCAGGAAACTGTTACTATAACACTAACTAGCACCAGGAAACTGTTACTATGACACTAACCAGCACCAGGAAACTGTTACTATGACACTAACTAGCACCAGGAAACTGTTACTATGACACTAACTAGCACCAGGAAACTGTTACTATGACACTAACTAGCACCAGGAAACTGTTACTATAACACTAACTATCACCAGGAAACTGTTACTATGACACTAACTATCACCAGGAAACTGTTACTATGACACAAACTAGCACCAGGAAACTGTTACTATGACACTAACTAGCACCAGGAAACTGTTACTATGACACTAACTAGCACCAGGAAACTGTTACTATGACACTAACTAGCACCAGTAAACTGTTACTATAACACTAACTAGCACCAGTAAACTGTTACTATAACACTAACTAGCACCAGGAAACTGTTACTATGACACTAACTAGCACCAGGAAACTGTTACTATAACACTAACTAGCACCAGGAAACTGTTACTATGACACTAACTATCACCAGGAAACTGTTACTATGACACTAACTAGCACCAGGAAACTGTTACTATGACACTAACTAGCACCAGGAAACTGTTACTATGACACTAACTAACACCAGGAAACTGTTACTATGACACTAACTAGCAGAGAGAGTAGTTATCTTACCTGATCTGACCTCGTACCTGCAATATCATGAGGAATAGTAGTTATCATACCTGTGCTCGTCTGTAGTACTGCTTAGTGATGGTCTGATATCTCTCCTGTCCTGCTGTGTCCCTGGAAGAAATCAAAAGTCAATCACCCTCTTTTAGAAAATTACCATACAGGCCAGTGAATAGTGATAATATCAGGCTGTTTCGATCCACGGTGGATCTTTGTGAGTTCAAAAAAACGTTTTTTTTATCTTGAGGTACGAGTCATTGCAAAGGGTTTTTGTGCACTACAGAGAGGGGATGTCCTTTTGTCTGAACTTGTTTAGTGTCCCGTCTGTAAGCAGCCGTATGTCAGCCACTGTAAGCCTGAACACGAGTGTCCTCCTAAATGACTAACATGGTGTCAATGTAGAATATGAATGCGGCTGCTTTTGGTTTACCAAATCTGTATCCTCACTTTGATGCCGTCTATCTCTAGCGTCTTCATTTTGAAATCGACTCCTGAGGAGAGACAAAGAACAGACAAGTCAATATTGTGCCTATGGAAACCTCAGGTTAATTCATCCTATTTAATGTGTGGAGAGGTGAGGCGAGGTTAAGGTGAGGCGAGGTGAGGTTAAGGTGAGGCGTGGGGGGGGGGGGGTGAGGTGAAGTGAGGCGAGGTAAGGGGGGGTGAGGCAAGGTTAAGGTGAGGCGTGGTTAAGGTGAGCCGTGGTAAGGGGGGGGGGTGAGGTGAGATTTTCTCTTCTGTTTTCTATCCTAAACTATTAGACTAATATGTTTTCTATCCTAAATGTTTTTGGCCGATCTGAAATCCTCTCTCAGACTAATACGTAGGTAAACATACATGGCATTTAACCACCCCAACAGTCAACAAACAGCTCTAACCAATGAACCCCAACTAAAAAAGATAAAAGACTCACAAACCATTACTCATGATGTAAGGCTCCACTCCAGGGAAGGGTTAACTGTGGCAAATCAATACTCAGTCCCTCAGACACTCTGATACTCTGCCTGTGGTGTGTTTTTCATCAGTTACATTCCTCCTCTACTCAGCCTGAGCAGGCCCTCCATTGAAAATGAGCAGCGTAGATGACAGAAATACTGCTTTTAAACTGCAGTGTGTTCACTTGATAAGGGCTTTGGCACTGAAGCTCATCTGTCGACCCTGTAGCCACACTCTCAGACCCTCAGACTTAACCCGTGAGATGCCCATTGTGGGTGATATACACCTCTTCTGTTGACAGGGCACTCCCATGAGAAAGATACTCTGATAGATGTGACATATTGCTTTTGTACTTCAGTGTGTTCATTCGAAACGAGTCTCATCTCGGCACGCATATCTAAAACACGATAGACAACTAGTGACACTCTCACAGGCCTACTTTTCATACTGCCGTGTGATGGCTTGATACAGTCTCTGCACTCAGACACTCATCTTAAACACGATAGACACTCTCTCACAGGCCTGGGCCTAGACTGGAGTTCACTCCACTTCAGGGAGAGACAGAGAGGTCTGTTGAAACAGTAAAGCAACACTTTTTTTTTTAAGAAAAGGTTTCTACCTAGAACCTAAAATGGTTATTTGGCTGTCCTCACAGGAGAACCCTTTGAGGAACCATTTTTGGTTCCAGGTCGAAACCTTTTGTTTCCAGGTACGACCCTTTTGGGATCCATATACTGTATGTCCCTTTCCACAGAGGGTTCTACCTGGAACCCAAAATGGTTCTACCTGGAACCAAAAAGGGTTATCCTAAGGGAACCCTTTTTTTCTAAGAGTGTAGAACTGTGTGACTATTAGGACTGTGTGACTATTAGGACTGTCTGACAACTAGGACTGTGTGATAACTAGGACTGTCTGACAACTAGGACTGTGTGACAACTAGGACTGTGTGACTACTAGGACTGTGTGACTACTAGGACTGTCTGACTACTAGGACTGCGTGACAACTAGGAATGTGTGATAACTAGGACTGTCTGACAACTAGGACTGTCTGACAACTAGGAATGTCTGACAACTAGGACTGTGTGACAACTAGGACTGTGTGACAACTAGGACTGTGTGACTACTAGGACAGTCTGACTACTAGGACTGTGTGACTACTAGGACTGTGTGACTACTAAGACTGTGTGACTACTAGGACTGTGTGACTACTAGGACTGTGCGACTACTAGGACTGTGTGACTACTAGGACTGTGTGACAACTAGGACTGTGTGACTACTAGGACTGTGCGACTACTAGGACTGTGCGACTACTAGGACTGTGTGACTACTAGGACTGTGTGACAACTAGGACTGTGAGACTACTAGGACTGTGTGACAACTAGGACTGTGTGACTACTAGGACTGTGTGACAACTAGGACTGTGTGACTACTAGGACTGTGCGACTACTAGGACTGTGTGACTACTAGGACTGTGCGACAACTAGGACTGTGTGACTACTAGGACTGTGTGACTACTAGGACTGTGTGACTACTAGGACTGTGCGACTACTAGGACTGTGCGACTACTAGGACTGTGCGACTACTAGGACTGTGTGACTACTAGGACTGTGTGACTACTAGGACTGTGTGACAACTAGGACTGTGTGACTACTAGGACTGTGTGACAACTAGGACTGTGTGACTACTAGGACTGTGTGACAACTAGGACTGTGTGACTACTAGGACTGTGTGACAACTAGGACTGTGTGACTACTAGGACTGTGTGACAACTAGGACTGTGTGACTACTAGGACTGTGCGACTACTAGGACTGTGTGACTACTAGGACTGTGCGACTACTAGGACTGTGTGACTACTAGGACTGTGTGACAACTAGGACTGTGTGACAACTAGGACTGTGTGACTACTAGGACTGTGTGACTACTAGGACTGGGTGACAACTAGGACTGTGTGACTACTAGGAATGTGTGACAACTAGGAATGTGTGACTACTAGGACTGTGCGACTACTAGGACTGTGTGACTACTAGGACTGTGCGACTACTAGGACTGTGTGACTACTAGGACTGTGCGACTACTAGGACTGTGTGACTACTAGGACTGTGTGACTACTAGGACTGTGTGACTACTAGGACTGTGTGACTACTAGGACTGTGTGACAACTAGGACTGTGTGACTACTAGGACTGTGTGACAACTAGGACTGTGTGACTACTAGGACTGTATGACTACTAGGACTGTGTGACTACTAGGACTGTGCGACTACTAGGACTGTGCGACTACTAGGACTGTGTGACTACTAGGACTGTGTGACTACTAGGACTGTGTGACAACTAGGACTGTGTGACAACTAGGACTGTGTGAGAACTAGGAATGTGTGACTACTAGGACTGTCTGACTACTAGGACTGTGTGACAACTAGGACTGTGTGACAACTAGGACTGTGTGACAACTAGGACTGTGTGACTACTAGGACTGTGTGACTACTAGGACTGTGTGACTACTAGGACTGTGTGACAACTAGGACTGTGTGACTACTAGGACTGTGTGACTACTAGGACTGTGTGACAACTAGGACTGTGTGACTACTAGGACTGTGTGACAACTAGGACTGTGTGACTACTAGGACTGTGTGACTACTAGGACTGTGTGACAACTAGGACTGTCTGACTACTAGGACTGTCTGACTACTAGGACTGTGTGACAACTAGGACTGTCTGACAACTAGGACTGTCTGACTACTAGGACTGTCTGACTACTAGGACTGTGTGAATACTAGGACTGTGTGACAACTAGGACTGTGTGACAACTAGGACTGTGTGACTACTAGGACTGTGTGACAACTAGGACTGTGTGACAACTAGGACTGTGTGACTACTAGGACTGTGTGACTACTAGGACTGTGTGACAACTAGGACTGTGTGACTACTAGGACTGTCTGACTACTAGGACTGTGTGACTACTAGGACTGTGTGACAACTAGGACTGTGTGACTACTAGGACTGTCTGACTACTAGGACTGTGTGACTACTAGGACTGTGTGACTACTAGGACTGTGTGACTACTAGGACTGTGTGACAACTAGGACTGTGTGACAACTAGGACTGTGTGACAACTAGGACTGTGTGACAACTAGGACTGTGTGACTACTAAGACTGTCTGACTACTAGGACTGTGTGACTACTAGGACTGTGTGACAACTAGGACTGTGTGACTACTAGGACTGTCTGACTACTAGGACTGTGTGACTACTAGGACTGTGTGACTACTAGGACTGTGTGACAACTAGGACTGTGTGACTACTAGGACTGTCTGACTACTAGGACTGTGTGACTACTAGGACTGTGTGACAACTAGGACTGTGTGACAACTAGGACTGTGTGACAACTAGGACTGTGTGACAACTAGGACTGTGTGACAACTAGGACTGTGTGACAACTAGGACTGTGTGACTACTAGGACTGTGTGACAACTAGGACTGTGTGACTACTAGGACTGTGTGACTACTAGGACTGTGTGACTACTAGGACTGTGTGACTACTAGGACTGTGTGACAACTAGGACTGTGTGACAACTAGGACTGTGCGACTACTAGGACTGTGTGACAACTAGGACTGTGTGACTACTAGGACTGTGCGACTACTAGGACTGTGTGACTACTAGGACTGTGTGACTACTAGGACTGTGTGACAACTAGGACTGTGTGACTACTAGGACTGTGTGACTACTAGGACTGTGTGACAACTAGGACTGTGTGACTACTAGGACTGTGTGACTACTAGGACTGTGTGACAACTAGGACTGTGTGACTACTAGGACTGTGTGACAACTAGGACTGTGTGACAACTAGGACTGTGTGACAACTAGGACTGTGTGACTACTAGGACTGTGTGACTACTAGGACTGTGTGACAACTAGGACTGTGTGACTACTAGGACTGTGTGACAACTAGGACTGTGTGACTACTAGGACTGTGTGACTACTAGGAGTGTGTGACTACTAGGACTGTGTGACTACTAGGACTGTGTGACAACTAGGACTGTGTGACTACTAGGACTGTGTGACTACTAGGACTGTGTGACAACTAGGACTGTGTGACTACTAGGACTGTGTGACAACTAGGACTGTGTGACTACTAGGACTGTGTGACTACTAGGACTGTGCGACAACTAGGACTGTGTGACTACTAGGACTGTGTGACAACTAGGACTGTGAGATTACTAGGACTGTGTGACAACTAGGACTGTGTGACTACTAGGACTGTGTGACTACTAGGACTGTGTGACTACTAGGACTGTGTGACTACTAGGACTGTGTGACAACTAGGACTGTGTGACTACTAGGACTGTGTGACTACTAGGACTGTGAGACTACTAGGACTGTGTGACAACTAGGACTGTGTGACAACTAGGACTGTGTGACTACTAGGACTGTGAGACTACTAGGACTGTGTGACTACTAGGACTGTGTGACTACTAGGACTGTGAGACTACTAGGACTGTGTGACAACTAGGACTGTGTGACTACTAGGACTGTGTGACAACTAGGACTGTGCGACTAGGGAAGGAGTATGCAGACCGTGGCACAGTGAAAGGTCACTGGCTTGTCTTGCCTGGGGCTGGGAGGAGTGAAAGCAGGAAAAAACACAGACATGAAGGCTCTCGTTCTCTCCCTCTTTCTCCCTCTTTCTCTCTCTTTGTCTTGCTTCTCTCCAAGCATCTCTCTCTCTCTCTCTTCCCCTCACTCTTTCTATGCTTCTCGCTCTCCACGTCTCTCCCTCTACATCTTTCATTTTGCTTCTCTCCTGGAGTCATCCCTGCATTCAGTGATCTGGGAGTGAGTGACGTGCAGCTTCAAAGTATATGCTATCTAAGATGTCCTCTAGAATAGATGAATGGGAAGTGTTGGCTCAGCTATCTAAGATGTCCTCTAGAATAGATGAATGGGAAGTGTTGGCTCAGCTATCTAAGATGTCCTCTAGAATAGATGAATGGGAAGTGTTGGCTCAGCTATCTAAGATGTCCTATAGAATAGATGAATGGGAAGTGTTGGCTCAGCTATATAAGATGTCCTCTAGAATAGATGAATGGGAAGTGTTGGCTCAGCCATCTAAGATGTCCTCTAGAATATATGAATGGGAAGTGTTGGCTCAGCTATCTAAGATGTCCTCTAGAATAGATGAATGGGAAGTGTTGGCTCAGCTATCTAAGATGTCCTCTAGAATAGACGAATGGGAAGTGTTGGCTCAGCTATCTAAGATGTCCTCTAGAATAGATGAATGGGAAGTGTTGGCTCAGCTATCTAAGATGTCCTCTAGAATAGATGAATGGGAAGTGTTGGCTCAGCTATCTAAAATGTCCTCTAGAATAGATGAATGGGAAGTGTTGGCTCAGCTATCTAAGATGTCCTCTAGAATAGATGAATGGGAAGTGTTGGCTCAGCTATCTAAGATGTCCTCTAGAATAGATGAATGGGAAGTGTTGGCTCAGCTATCTAAGATGTCCTCTAGAATAGATGAATGGGAAGTGTTGGCTCAGCTATCTAAGATGTCCTCTAGAATAGACGAATGGGAAGTGTTGGCTCAGCTATCTAAGATGTCCTCTAGAATAGATGAATGGGAAGTGTTGGCTCAGCTATCTAAGATGTCCTCTATAATAGATGAATGGGAAGTGTTGGCTCAGCTATCTAAAATGTCCTCTAGAATAGATGAATGGGAAGTGTTGGCTCAGCTATCTAAGATGTCCTCTAGAATAGATGAATGGGAAGTGTTGGCTCAGCTATCTAAGATGTCCTCTAGAATAGATTAATGGGAAGTGTTGGCTCAGCCATCTAAGATGTCCTCTAGAATAGATGAATGGGAAGTGTTGGCTCAGCTATCTAAGATGTCCTCTAGAATAGATGAATGGGAAGTGTTGGCTCAGCTATCTAAGATGTCCTCTAGAATAGATGAATGGGAAGTGTTGGCTCAGCTATCTAAGATGTCCTCTAGAATAGATGAATGGGAAGTGTTGGCTCAGCTATCTAAGATGTCCTCTAGAATAGATGAATGGGAAGTGTTGGCTCAGCTATCTAAGATGTCCTCTAGAATAGACGAATGGGAAGTGTTGGCTCAGCTATCTAAGATGTCCTCTAGAATAGATGAATGGGAAGTGTTGGCTCAGCTATCTAAGATGTCCTCTAGAATAGATGAATGGGAAGTGTTGGCTCAGCTATCTAAGATGTCCTCTAGAATAGACTAATGGGAAGTGTTGGCTCAGCTATCTAAGATGTCCTCTAGAATAGATGAATGGGAAGTGTTGGCTCAGCTATCTAAGCAAGATCTGATAGAATATATCACAGTAGTGTTCAAACATCGGATTTGAAGAAGAAAAATATTATTGTATAAGGTGAGAGGGGTTTTCATATTGTAGCGAGTTCCGGGGGGTGGCCCCGACAGGGACACGACCCCGGCAGGGACACGACCCCGACAGGGACACTTACACCGGCCAAACCCTAACGACAATGGGCCAATTGTGCGCCGCCCTATGGGACTCCCAATCACAGCCGGATGTGCTTACAACCTAAGGTCGAACCAGGGTCTGTAGTGACACCTCCAGCACTAAGATGCAGTGCCTTAAACTGCTGGCGCCGCTCGCCACCCTTGATGAGGTCGCTACAATAGGATCACTAGGTGTGTACCGGTCGACTTGCAGACCCGAAGTCTTTTGTCACAGTGTCTGTGTCTCTGTGAATGAAATGGACACCGTCTATGACTCTACAGCCCATCACACATCACACCCGGCCGTGACAATGACAGCTCAAATACAGCTCCCCTCTGAGAAAGCCGTGGCTAATTTGTCACGGTAAGCGTTTCATCACAGTCTGCAAGGCGGAGAAGCTGTACAGGGTTAATAGGTACAAGGAGGTGACTGGTCTAATGACCTTGGACACAGCTCACTTCTACCTTCATCAGGTGATGACACGACAGGAGTGTACTGTAGGCAGTGGGCCTAATACTGACAGACAGGCTTTTATGTTGGACACATAGACGCTGGGACAACTGGGGAGAGCGGGGCCTGTCTTACCCTAAAACATGGCTGTGACTGTGCTAATGCGGTTGTCTTACCTGCCTTAGTTGAATGCACTGACAGCAAAATCGTTTAGGATTAGGAGAGAGAGTCTGCTACAATGACTACAATATAAATGGTTGTAGACAGTGACACCATAGGAGTCTCCAGTCACATCTCTGGATCTGTCACACAGTGTGAGAGACGTTGCAACAATCCAGTAACTTTTCCCCGCCAAAAAAAATCCCAGCTTTTCCAGAAATCCTGGTATCAAAATTCCTAGATTCAGGTGGGAATTAAATCCCAGAATCCACCGACCAGGATTTCTGGAAAACCTGGAAATTTTGCAAACCCTATAAGAGTGAATCAGAGTGATTCTCCTCACTAAGGCCATGCCAAGCCATTCACAGTACTGTAGTCTTCAGGGGACTCTATGCTTAGGACACAAACAGCAAGCTTGTCCATTGTAAACTACATTGGCAGCACTGAAACATACAAAAGGACAGGGGAAGGGAGGGAGAATAAACTAAAGCGTCCACCTTGGGACAAGTAAGGCAAAGAAAACAAGCAGCTTTCAACTAGACCTATTAAGTGGGTTTTACCCAGAGTTGATATAGTATTTACTGTTTACAGTGTGTTTTACACAGAGTTGATTTAGTGTTTACAGTGTGTTTTACCCAGAGTTGATATAGTATTTACTGTTTACAGTGTGTTTTACCCAGAGTTGATTTAGTGTTTACAGTGTGTTTTACACAGAGTTGATATAGTATTTAGTGTTTACAGTGTGTTTTATCCAGAGTTGTATCAGACGGCCATACGGTATGTAGAGTTTACAGTGTGTTTTACCCAGAGTTGATATAGTATTTAGTGTTTACAGTGTGTTTTACCCAGAGTTGATATAGTATTTAGTGTTTACAGTGTGTTTTACCCAGAGTTGATATAGTATTTAGTGTTTACAGTGTGTTTTACCCAGAGTTGATTTAGTGTTTACAGTGTGTTTTACCCAGAGTTGATATAGTATTTAGTGTTTACAGTGTGTTTTACCCAGAGTTGATATAGTATTTAGTGTTTACAGTGTGTTTTACCCAGAGTTGTATCAGACGGCCATACGGTATGTAGAGTTTACAGTGTGTTTTACCCAGAGTTGATATAGTATTTAGTGTTTACAGTGTGTTTTACCCAGAGTTGATATAGTATTTAGTGTTTACAGTGTGTTTTACCCAGAGTTGATATAGTATTTAGTGTTTACAGTGTGTTTTACCCAGAGTTGTATCAGACGGCCATACGGTATGTAGAGTTTACAGTGTGTTTTACCCAGAGTTGATATAGTATTTAGTGTTTACAGTGCGTTTTACCCAGAGTTTATATAGTATTTTGTGTTTACAGTGTGTTTTACCCAGAGTTAATATAGAATTGAGTGTTTACAGTGTGTTTTACCCAGAGTTGATATAGTATTTAGTGTTTACAGTGTGTTTTACCCAGAGTTGATATAGTATTTAGTGTTTACAGTGTGTTTTACCCAGAGTTGATATAGTATTTAGTGTTTACAGTGTGTTTTACCCAGAGTTGATATAGTATTTAGTGTTTACAGTGTGTTTTACCCAGAGTTGATATAGTATTTAGTGTTTACAGTGTGTTTTACCCAGAGTTGATATAGTATTTAGTGTTTACAGTGTGTTTTACACAGTTTATATAGTATTTAGTGTTTACAGTGTGTTTTACACAGTTTATATAGTATTTAGTGTTTACAGTGTGTTTTACCCAGAGTTGATATAGTATTTAGTGTTTACAGTGTGTTTTACCCAGAGTTGATATAGTATTTACTGTTTAGTGTGTTTTACCCAGAGTTTATATAGAATTGAGTGTTTACAGTGTGTTTTACCCAGAGTTGATATAGTATTTTGTGTTTACAGTGTGTTTAACCCAGAGTTGTATCACACAGTCATATAGTATTCAGTAGATCTATGTTCATCACACCCAACAGTTTAATTCAACATACTGACAACAGTGTTTCTACTTAGCGTAGCAATTAGCCAACCATTTCTATGAATGCATAAGTATATGTGCGTGCCAAATGACACCCTATTGCCCTATATTGTGCACTACTTTTGACCAGAACACTATGGGCCCTGGTCAAAAGTAGTGCACTATATAGGGAATAGGGTGTTATTTGGGACGTATCCTATCTCTGTCAGTGAGCCATGTCCAGGGCATCCCCTTTATTGTAGCTATCCCATAATAAGCAGCACTTAACAGTGGTGGTGGGGGGGGGGACGTAGTAGATGTGGGTTCGAAGAGCTGCTTATTGTTTCATGATATAGGGCACGCACGCACGCACGCACGCACACACACACACCTCCTACTATCCCTCACAGCCAATATGACAGCCAGAGGCTCCAAGGAGTTCACAGGTCATTGACAGGCCGACCGCTCAGGCGAGGGAGATTAAATGCATGGATCGTGTGATTAAACATGTCTCCTAAATCATGGCTGCCTGGCGGTAGCTGCTTACTGCGGTGACCAGTGGAGGTAGTGGAGGTTGCACATAAAGTGGCAATAATATATATACCATTTAGCAGATGATTTTATCCAAACACATTTATAGTCATGAGTGCTGAAATATTTCACATACGGGTAGTTCTGGGAATCAAACCCACTGTCTTGGTGATTCATGCCTCATGATCTACCGACTGAGCTACAGAGGACCACCAGCTGGACACATGGTAATAGTGTGTTAACCTGAACCTTATTAAATTAATAACATTAATGCATTCAGGTCTAGAGTTCTAAACTAACAGAAGAAGAGGGGGGCAGGAGTTCCTACAGGCCACATGACCTGAGAGGTAAACTCTGAGCTCTACCTAGCGTAATGTACAGCATCACCGGATCACATGACCTGACAGGTAAACTCTGAGCCCTACCTAGCGTAAGGTACAGCATCACCAGATCACATGACCTGACAGGTAAACTCTGAGCCCTACCTAGCGTAATGTACAGCATCACCAGATCACATGACCTGACAGGTAAACTCTGAGCCCTACCTAGCGTAAGGTACAACATCATTTTAGTCATAGCCATCTACAGCTAGAACACCTGGTATCTGTCAGGCTGTGGGAACACAGGGAAGAACGTTATTGTTCTATTAAATCACTGTCTCTAACCTTTAGTGAGTCTGCCAATAGTGGTAATGGCCTTTTGGTCTTCCTCTGCTTGGAAACACTCTATCCTAAATGCTGAGTCTCAGAAACAATATATATATATATATATATACATAACAATATAATATACTCCCATCTATAGAGTCTTGGCTGTGTGTTTCTGAGACACTGTCAAAAACACAGTCACAGGTCTTAGTTGAGAGTCTAAACTTGAAATGAACACAAATATTCAGAAGAAGATATTAATAGAAACACTATTTAGGACATGTGGGCCTACTTGAGTATTTGAAGAACATGTGGGCCTACTTGAGTATTTGAAGAACATGTGGGCCTACTTGAGCATTTGAAGAACGTGCGGGCCTACCTGAGCATTTGAAGAACGTGCGGGCCTACCTGAGCATTTGAAGAACGTGCGGGCCTACTTGAGTATTTGACGAAGACGTGGGCCTACTTGAGTATTTGAAGAACATGTGGGCCTACTGGAGTATTTTAAGAAAGTGTGGGTCTACTTGAGTATTTGACAAAGATGTCGGCCTACTTGAGTATTTGAAGAACATGTGGGCCTACTTGAGTATGTGAAGAACACGTGGGCCTACTTGAGTATTTGAAGAACATGTGGAATCGACTTGAGTATTTGAAGAACATGTGGATTCTACTTGAGTATTTGAAGAACATGTGGGTCTACTTGAGTATTTGACAAACATGTGGGCCTACTTGAGTATTTGAAGAACGTGTTGGCCTACTTGAGTATTTGAAGAACATGTGGAGGCAGCTATAACAAATGATATTTTAGGCTTAGGGGTTAGGTTCAGGCTTAGAGGTTAGGTTCAGGCTTAGAGGGTAGGTTCAGGTTTAGGGGTTAGGGTTAAGGGATTGGGGTTAGGGTTAAGGAATTGGGGTTAGGGGATTGGGGTTAGGTTTAGGTTTGGGGGTAGGACATTGGGGTTAGGGTTAGGGGACTGAGGTTAGGTTTAGGGATTAGGGGTAGGGCATTGGGGTTAGGGTTAGGGGACTGGGGTTAGGTTTAGGGATTAGGGGTAGGGCATTGGGGTTAGGGTTAGGGATTAGAGGTAGGGCATTGGGGTTAGGTTTAGGGATTAGGGGTAGGGCATTGGGGTTAGGTTTAGGGATTAGGGGTAGGGCATTGGGGTTAGGTTTAGGGATTAGAGGTAGGGCATTGGGGTTAGGTTTAGGGATTAGGGGTAGGGCATTGGGGTTAGGGTTAGGGATTAGGGGTAGGGCATTGGGGTTAGGGTTAGGGGACTGGGGTTAGGTTTAGGGATTAGGGGTAGGGCATTGGGGTTAGGGTTAGGGATTAGAGGTAGGGCATTGGGGTTAGGGTCAGGGGACTGGGGTTAGGTTTAGGGATTAGGGGTAGGGCATTGGGGTTAGGGTTAGGGATTAGGGGTAGGGCATTGGGGTTAGGTTTAGGGATTAGGGGTAGGGCATTGGGGTTAGGGTTAGGGGACTGGGGTTAGGTTTAGGTTTGGGGGTAGGACATTGGGGTTAGGGTTAGGGGACTGGGGTTAGGTTTAGGGATTAGGGGTAGGACATTGGGGTTAGGTTTAGGGGACTGGGGTTAGGTTTAGGTTTAGGACATTGGGGTTAGGGGATTGGGGTTAGGTTTAGGTTTGGGGGTAGGACATTGGGGTTAGGGTTAGGGGACTGGGGTTAGGTTTAGGGATTAGGGGTAGGGCATTAGGGTTAGGGTTAGGGGACTGGGGTTAGGTTTAGGGATTAGGGGTAGGGCATTAGGGTTAGGGGACTGGGGTTAGGTTTAGGGATTAGGGGTAGGGCATTAGGGTTAGGGTTAGGGGACTGGGGTTAGGTTTAGGGATTAGGGGTAGGGCATTGGGGTTAGGGTTAGGGATTAGAGGTAGGGCATTGGGGTTAGGTTTAGGGATTAGAGGTAGGGCATTGGGGTTAGTGTTAGGGATTAGGGGTAGGGCATTGGGGTTAGGGTTAGGGATTAGAGGTAGGGCATTGGGGTTAGGTTTAGGGATTAGAGGTAGGGCATTGGGGTTAGGGTTAGGGATTAGAGGTAGGGCATTGGGGTTAGGTTTAGGGATTAGGGGTAGGGCATTGGGGTTAGGGTTAGGGATTAGGGGTAGGGCATTGGGGTTAGGGTTAGGGATTAGAGGTAGGGCATTGGGGTTAGGTTTAGGGATTAGAGGTAGGGCATTGGGGTTAGGGTTAGGGATTAGAGGTAGGGCATTGGGGTTAGGTTTAGGGATTAGGGGTAGGGCATTGGGGTTAGGGTTAGGGATTAGAGGTAGGGCATTGGGGTTAGGGTTAGGTTAGGAAAATAGGATTTTGAATGGAAATCAATTGTTTGGTCCCCACAAGGATAGTAAAACCAACGTGTGTGTGTGTGTGTGTGTGTGTGTGTGTGTGTGTGTATACACTATATTGATAGTCAGAGTGGTGTTAGCCAGTGTTGGTCAGTCGGTCTGGATCTATGCCTCTCTGTGGACTCAATTTGGTTTGTTTGATCTCCCATAGAGGTCCTTAGACAGACCGCATCCCAAATGGCTCCCTATTCCCAACATAGTGCACAACCTTTCACCAGAGCTCTATGGGCCCTGGTCAAGAGTAGTGCACTATTTAGTGAATAGGATGTCATTTGGTAGACAGCCGATAGCAGACAGGCACATGAGTGGCCATCTGTAACCCTGTTTACAGAAGCACTGTTGTCTTATAGCAGACAGACAAACATATTACCACTCCACTCCTGGCTGGAATACCTGGCTGCACCTGCAACCCACCCAGTTATTTGATCTGACGTAGCCGGCTGGGCGAGCTGGAGCAGTCGACAGAGAACAGAACACTATATTCTAGAACACAATATGCTTTGTGCCAGAGAACACCACAGAGATATCACTAGGGATGTAGTTCTATGAAGAACACTCCAGGTTCTAGAACTTTAGACAGAGAACACCACAGAGAGATCACTAGGGATGTAGTTCTCTGAAGAACACTCCAGGTTCTAGAACTTTAGACAGAGAACACCACAGAGATATCACTAGGGATATAGTTCTATGAAGAACACTCCAGGTTCTAGAACTTTAGACAGAGAACACCACAGAGATATCACTAGGGATGTAGTTCTATGAAGAACACTCCAGGTTCTAGAACGTTAGACAGAGAACACCACAGAGATATCACTAGGGATGTAGTTCTATGAAGAACACTCCAGGTTCTAGAACGTTAGACAGAGAACACCACAGAGAGATCACTAGGGATGTAGTTCTCTGAAGAACACTCCAGGTTCTAGAACTTTAGACAGAGAACACCACAGAGAGATCACTAGGGATGTAGTTCTCTGAAGAACACTCCAGGTTCTAGAACTTTAGACAGAGAACACCACAGAGATATCACTAGGGATGTAGTTCTATGAAGAACACTCCAGGTTCTAGAACGTTAGACAGAGAACACCACAGATATATCACTAGGGGTGTAGTTCTCTGAAGAACACTCCAGGTTCTAGAACTTTAGACAGAGAACACCACAGAGATAACACTAGGGATGTAGTTCTCTGAAGAACACTCCAGGTTCTACAACTTTAGACAGAGAACACCATAGAACTCTAGAAATGGGTTCTTCCAAAATTCTATCCTAGAATGTTGATAATGTGTATAATGTACTCTGGCAACAGTCGTCAAAACGCTTAGAATTATCTCATATATACATTTTCTAATGGTGTCAGGTATTTATTTGATATTCAGTGTTAAAATAAATAAAAGTACATAATTTGCATAATTATTGTGGTGTATTTGTATATTTGATACATTAGCATAAAGGGGTGGAACAAGGCTGCAACCCCAATAACGTCCTCTGACGAGGCCTGCCTACATTCACCTGCGCTGTCTACACTGCCTGCTTATTATTGTTGTTGTCACGTTCTGTTGCATAATTCAACTAGTGTGTCAATAGCAGAATACCCTGGGAAAAATATATATACACGTTTGGGTCTAGATTACACCTATTTATCCATACACTATACTGAATATTAAAAAGTTTGTGGACACCCCTTCAAATTAGTGGATTCAGCTGTTTCAGCCACACCCTTTGCTGACAGGTGTATAAAATCGAGCACACAGCCATGCAATCTCCATAGACAAACATTGGCAGTAGAATGGCCTTACTGAAGAGCTCAGGGACTTTTCAATGTTGGCGCCGTCATAGGATGCCACCTTTCCAACAAGTCAGTTCGTCAGATTTCTGCCCTGCTAGAACTGCCCCGGTCAACTTTAAGTGCTCTTATTGTGAATTGGAAACATCTAGGAGCAACAACGGCTCAGCCGCTAAGTGGTAGGCCACACAAGCTCATAGAACGGGACCTGTACTCGGTTGCAACACTCACTACTGAGTGCCAAACTGCCTCTGTAAGCAACGTCAGCACAATAACTGTTTGTCGGGAGCTTCATGAAATGGGTTTCCATGGCCGATCAGCCGCACACAAGCCTAAGATCACCATGCGCAAGGCCAAGCGTCGACTGGAGTGGTGTAAAGCTCGCTGCCATTGGACTCTGGAGCACGGGAAACGCGTTCTCTGGAGTGATGAATCATGCTTCCCCATCTGGCAGCCTGGGTTTGGCAGATGCCAAGAGAACGCTACTTGCCCCAATGCCTAGTGCCAACTGTAAAGTTTGGTGGAGGAGGCTTAATGGTCTGGGGCTGATTTTCATGTTTCGGGCCCCTTAGTTCCAGCGAATAGAAATCTTAACGCTACAGCATACAATGACATTCTAGACGATTCTGTGCTTCCAACTTTGTGGCAACAGTTTGGGGAAGGCCCTTTTCTGTTTCAGCATGACAATGCCCCCTTGCACAAAGTGAGGTCCATACAGAAATGGTTTGTTGAGATCGGTGTGGAAGAACTTCACTGGCCTGCAGAGCCCCGACCTCAACCCCATCGCACACCTTTGGGATGAATTGGAACGCCGACTGTGAGCCAGGCCTAATCACCCAACATCAGTGCTCAACCTCACTAATGCTCTTGTGGCTGAATGGAAGCAAGTCCCCGCAGCAATGTTCCAACATCTAGTGGAAAGCCTTCCCAGAAGAGTGGAGGCTGTTATAGCAGCAAAGGGAGGGACCAACTATATATTAATGCCCATGATTATGCAATGAGATGTTAGACGAGGAGGTGTCCACATACTTTTGATCATGTAGTGTACTTTACATTGTTTGTGAGACGAGACATAATACTACTATAATCTGAATGTTAATTTTCGTAAATTGCTTTCATTTCAGAGCATCTAATTTGTAAACATTTCTAATTATTACTTTTTTAAATTCCACAAAAAAAAATTTTTTTACACCCATCAAAATAAAGTTATCTTTCTTGTTCTTGTGATATAAGTGATATAAGATCCAGATCCTGA
This sequence comes from Oncorhynchus mykiss, assembly GCF_057628025.1. Classification (NCBI taxonomy): domain Eukaryota; kingdom Metazoa; phylum Chordata; class Actinopteri; order Salmoniformes; family Salmonidae; genus Oncorhynchus; species Oncorhynchus mykiss. The sequence continues at coordinate 88,166,349 of NC_143025.1, read as the reverse complement.
TGCAACAGAAAGACAATCTATTCCGTTGAGTCTATTTCAGCCAGTACCAGGGTGTGTTTGACAGGTCATTACTAAAACAACTAGAAGCACAAGCAAAGCGTATGAAAAAGTCGCAGGAGTAAAAGGAAAACAATCAATCCAGTGAGATTTAAGTGACAAGTAGATTTTGAACCCCTCAAACACAGGAAATAGATAGCTGAAAAAGAGAGATCATCAGGTGGAAGGGACATGCAGGTTGCTAGTGTACTTTACTAGTCCTGTATTAGAGGACCGAATGTCTAAAGTAGTGCACTATATAGGGAATAGGGCTCTGGTCAATAGTAGTGCACTATATAGGGAATAGGGCTCTGGTCAATAGTAGTGCACTATATATGGAATAGGGCCCTGGTTAAAAGTAGTGCACTACATAGGGAATACGGCTCTAGTAGTGCACTATATAGGGAATAGGGCCCTGGTCAAAAGTAGTGCACTATATAGGGAATAGGGTTCCATTTGGAACATAATCTGATATTTCTCTGTGATGTCCCTGAACCCAGGGAGGAGGAGTTCAGTCACAGAAAGGAAAACCTGCCTTGACTGGGAAGATAGGAGAATGACTGGTACAGGTCGGTTCTGATAGCTTATTTCACCGGGCTCAATAGGAAGGCAGTGGAGTAGAGTGAGGAGCTGTTCATTTGAGGAATGGAGTATGACAGCCCATATTAACTATAGGGGAAAACCTTGTTGGGTCCGTAGGCCACTGCTTTAATGCTCTCTCTCTCTCTCTCTCTCTCTCTCTCTCTCTCTCTCTCTCTCTCTCGCTCTCTCTCTCTCTCTCTGTCTCTCTCTGTCTCTCTGCCTCTCTCTCTCTCTCTCTCTCTCTCTCTCTCTCTCTCTCTCTCTCTCTCTCTCTCGCTCTCTCTCTCTCTCTCTCTCTCTCTCTCTCTCTCTCTCTCTCTCTCTCTCTCTCTACAAGGGTTGGACCGAGGCAAAGCAATGACCAAGGATGAAGCGTAGGTGAAATTACACTATTTTGCATGACAATAACTTTTACACTATTAGTAACTCTAATATATATATTATATTGCAGTAAAATGACAAGGCATGTAGATTATGTATATATTTCAAACCAAAATAATATCATTGGTCACACGCGCTGAATACAACAAGTGTAGACTTCACAGTGAAATGCTTATTTACAAGCCCCAACAGTGCCCATTCCCAACAGTCTCATTCCCAACAGTGCCCATTCCCAACAGTGCCCATTCTCAACAATGCCAACAGTGCCCATTCCCAACAGTGCCCATTCCTAACAGTGCCCATTCCCAACAGTCTCATTCCCAACAGTGCCCATTCCCAACAGTGCCCATTCCCAACAATGCCAACAGTGCCCATTCCCAACAGTGCCAACAGTGCCCATTCCCAACAATGCCAACAGTGCCCATTCCCAACAGTGCCCATTCCTAACAGTGCCCATTCCCAACAGTCTCATTCCCAACAGTGCCCATTCCCAACAGTGCCCATTCCCAACAATGCCAACAGTGCCCATTCCCAACAGTGCCCATTCCTAACAGTGCCCATTCCCAACAATGCCAACAGTGCCCATTCCCAACAGTGCCAACAGTGCCCATTCCCAACAGTGCCAACAGTGCCCATTCCCAACAGTGCCAACAGTGCCCATTCCCAACAGTCCCAACAGTGCCCAATCCCAACAGTCCCAACAGTGCCCATTCCCAACAGTGCCAACAGTGCCCATTCCCAACAGTGCCGAGTTAAAACGTAACAAGGTTATAAACCAGGAGTACCAGTACCGAGGCAATGTGCAGGGGTACAAGTAGTTTTTTTTTACCTTTATTTTACTAGGCAAGTCAGTTAAGAACAAATTCCTATTTTCAATGAGGGCCTAGGAACAGTGGGTTAACTGCCTGTTCAGGGGCAGAATGACAGATTTTGTACCTTGTCAGCTCGGGGATTTGAACTTGCAGCCTTTCGGGTACTAGTCCAATGCTCTAACCACTAGGCTACCCTGAGGTAATTGTGGGTAAAAGTGACACATTTTCCCACAAAAAAAAAAATTCACTTTACTTTTGTTCACGTGCATTTAGTAAAAGAAGCAGCTATTCACAAAAAAAATGGTGTAACAAATGTGTCCCAATTGTTTCTGACAGTTACTGATAGTCCCATAGGCTACATAACGTCTTGGAATACTCTACTTGTATTCATGCATTTTTACTTTGTTCAAAATAACATAAACATATTCAATATCCTGCTCATAGTTTGCAGATAACATCTGATGTGGTATACCATGTATCACTCTGTATCCAGGTAGCAACTGCAGTAAGTGTAGTCTACTGGTGGTCATCATTAGTGCAGTTGGATATTTTACCAAGTGGACGACCCCCCCCCCCAACCTCGCAACTGGCTTTAAAAAAAAAAAAAAAATTATATTACTGAAACTAATTCGTTTTGTAATCAGAGCTCAGATATGCAAAACAATAGAATGATACAATGCTTTGAGAAAGAGAGGGACACTTCATTTTAATACACAATGGGGCTAATTGCAAATGTCTAATAGCAAATTGGTACATTCTGCACAAATAAAATGTAGAATAATGTACATGCTCTTTTCAATAGGCTAATTGATAGAGCGACAATTATATTCGATTAGACTATTTAGCATAGAGATAATCAGATCTGATTAGGTGCATTCTGATCAACCCCCCCCCCCCCCCCCCCCCCCCCTCCAAAAAAATAATAATGTATTCGTGCATCAAAGGAATGGTCTTACCGATTGTGGAAATGTGAGACGGGTGAAATTCGTTGTCCGTGAATCTGCATAATAAACATGTTTTTCCGACCCCCGAATCTCCGAGAAGCAGGAGTCGGAAGAGCACATCATACTGCTTAGCCATAGCGTGTTAGAAATTAGAACAGCCAGCAAAGCTAACTCAGCAACGAATTACCAAAAGCAACACAGCTACACCCCAGCCCATGTCTGCCCAAAATGCAATCAAGTCTTTTGATCGTCTTTCGAGGAACCGGCGAGCAGCTCTGTCTATCAAACCAAGAGGAGCGGTCTCTTTGGTAACAAAGCCTAGGTATAAGAGAAGGGATTCCACCCAGCCCACTCCTCCTCTGATGGGTGCGGTGGCGGGGGAAGCTCCCAGCAGCATCCGCTTTTCACTTGACATCACCGACACGCGAGATGGTTGGTTGAGAACGCGCGGGAGTAAACACGACAGTACAGAAGAAACACCTTTATTATTTTATTGTCCGTAAACTACACCAGGAAGAGTAATTGTGCAAAGAAAACACGGGCTACCTAAAGTGAGCTAAATTAAATAGGGCTATTTCTTTTATTCCCACAGCCTAAAATAATTGTTATTTTATGATGTGCCAAGTAGCCTACACGTTTATCTGTAAAGGATTCTAGTAGACGTTTTACCACATAACAAATAAAGCATGGTTGGATTGAGTTAACACATTTTTTCATAAATGACCCCTACCCCTAGGCATGTATTTTAGGATTCATCAGAATATTCATGCACTAATATGACAGCAAATTAAATAAAAAGGTTACACACATACACAACACTGACCAAAAAAGTTATTTTGTTGGCATTTACGTATGTCCCCATTGCCAGTAAAACATCATCAAAACCTATTTCTTTCACTTACTTGCTGTGCTGTTTCGTTGTCAAGTCGTTTCATTCTCAACCAGGATTTCAATGGAACGCCATTTGGGTCTTTGCGTGTCAAAAAATATACTATTTGACATTTTTTGTCAAATAACACTCTTGTTGACCAATCAGGACATGAATATGACGGCACGTCACGTAATAATTTAACGGGTTCATAAATGTTTTACGAAGTTATTACACATTGATTACATGATCACTCGTATTTCATATGTCACAACGATTCATATGTTGCTATGATGCTGTATGCTATGATGCTGGTAAAGTTGTCTCGCGCACCTTCAGTGCTGGTCATAACAAAAAGCTAGCTAGCTAGCTCAACGGATCCAAACAATGTTCTTCCCCAAAAACATAGCAAAACGACAATCTGTTTCTATATAGCTAGGTGTCATCATCTAAAATAACCTTAATTTATAAAGACAGTTCTTATTTGATTAATGGTGGATGAGCCACAATAGTGGACTTTTGGGTTAGCCTTCAAAATAAACATATGGCATAATTCAACTATTTGTATTCATTTGCATCACTGTCAATGACATACTTTTATTTTGAAGGTTAACCGCAAATTCCATTTGTGTCTAATCCTTATTGTGGCTAGCTTCACAAAACAATCCAGGCCGGGTGAGCCTCACTCGCCAGAGGAAGCTAGCTGGCTGCTTACAACGTTAGCTTTGGGCAACAGGGTTAAGTAGCTGGCTAGCTATATATTTTCATGAACAGAAGTTCAATTTCAATAGGCGAACAACAAGTGGCAACCTAGCTAATACTTACTCACAAGGATTCCTAAATCATTGCTAAGAATAATGAAAATGACTGCAGTTTCTACTGATCATTGCTTTCAGGCTGGTTGTATTGGTGCTAGCTAAGTATCAAGCTAAAGCTAGCTACCCCAGAAGTTGTGGTGAAACAAATGATGCTTTATTACCAAAGCGGTATTGTAAACACATCGTTCGTGGCCGGTGTTTGCTTGTTTGTATACTTTTTTTGTACAGCTTTGACAGTGCTACTGTGTCTTTTTTGACACGCAAAGACCCAAACGGCGTTCCATAGTATGTAAGTCAGGAAGCTAATAGCAGTGACGCTATCACTGTGTAACTCCTGTAGGGCGACATCTGAAAAATGACGCACTTGGTAGTGTTGTCCCGGTGCTCAACCAGTCGGCGACAGAAAACGGTTGATTGTCAAGGGCAATCAATTCCATTATCTTGGCGTTAATCGATTTCGCCTTTGAGTTGTCTCTCTGAAATGTTCTTACTCTTTCAAACGACTGCTGGACTTGTTGACTGCTCGATCCACACAGCAGACATTGTGGGTGAGGTTAGGAACGCTGTGTTGCACGTATAGCGTAACATTTTACACGGCGTCATTATGCCATGTGCATACCTACATAAACTAGACATCGGCCGATACCGATGTTGGCATTTTTAGCTAATATCAGCCGATTCCGATATGCTCACCGATATATTTATTAGGGATGCACTATATATATATATATATATATATATATATATATATATGAGATTAGATGAAGACAGACCAGCACATCTGAATACAAATTACAACTTTGTGATTAGCCTGTAAAGTTATTATCCGTCCTAGTCCAAACATTCAAGTTTGAAAGGACCGTATGCTTTCCACATGCTGTAGTGCTTGAAGACTTCTGTCGTGTGTTAACGTCTGCGTGGTTGCTGGGGTGTTGTGATGTTCTTTATTGTACAGTAGGGTAATAATGAAATGCCAGCTGATCTGTGACTAACTCAGTGACTAAGCCTGTACTGAACATAGCAGGCCAGAGCAGGTGGATTCTAATGACATGCACCTCTACACACACACACACACACACACACACACACATACACACACACACCTCTGAGGAAAGGTTACTTACTCGGGAGAGGAGGGGGAGTGTCGGGTGTGATGTGACACACACACACACACATAGCCTTTGACGCAGAGGAATGGATGTGCACGTGTCACTGTTGGCACCTGCAGATCAACAGTACTGAGTTGGTTATTTGGGAGAAAGGAGAGAGATGATTTACTTCTGAAGTTGTTAAAGAAGTCACTCTAAGTAGAATGTACAGTCATTTTAAACGTATAAAAAATGTGTGTTTTATGCATAAAAGGTATCCTAGTAGTTTAAGGTACCCCACATGTATTTAGCTTGTTGTGTAGCCTGTGTTATGTTTGTTGTGTATGTATCCAAGCCAATATCAGATTTCTTTATTTAACCAGGTAGGCCAGTCTCATTCACAACGGCGACCTGGCCCAAGATAAAGCAAATCAGTGCGACAAAAACAACAACACAGAGTTACACATAAACAAACGTACAGTCAATAGAACAATATCAAACTCTATGTACAGTGTGTGCAAAATGTAGAAGAGCAGGGAGGTAAAGGCAATAAATAGGCCATAGAGGCGAAATAATAATTACAATTTAGCATTAACACTGGAGTGATAGATGTGTCACTAGCTTTAGAAGCCATAATGTACCCTGGTCCCAGATCAGTTTATACTCTCACCTACTCCACTGCTGTCATTGTCAAGCCATACATGGCAGTGAGTTGGCATGATAGCACAAACAGACTGGCGCTCAGCCTATTAGCAACCATGTATGTGTACAGTGTATGGATTCCCACTCTGTGTTTTCTCCTCAGGCCCACTCTATTGAGAGACCAGCACTACCAGTACCCGAAGAAGGGATTGCGTCATCTCTCTGATGCTTATGTGGTATGGAGACTACTGCCAGGCAGACAACTGTATGAACTCTGAGCCTGCACGAGAACTAATTACCTAAGAGTATTTCCCACAAAGCATATCATTGATGACCACATACTTTATATAATATATGCCATTTATCTGAAGATGGGCTTATGTCATCTCTCAGAACTCATCTCCATCACTTATTTGTGTTCTTCTAAAGATAGCTAGGTGAGTCAACCGCATGTCACAGTAAGTACATGTTTCCTCAACATAGTAGCTATCAGCAAAGTCAGTGCTAGTAGGAAAAAACAAGTGGTTGGGGGGGGGGAGGGGGGCGGGGCTTAATCAAGATATTCTTCTTCGTTGCTACTGGTCAGAACTGAAGATGTGCCTCATATTCTAAAATGGTCTCCTGCCTCCTGTCATCCTCGTCATAGTTTCTAAGTTGCGTTAAGAATTTATACTTTGAAGCCAATGTTCCGACCCATTGCAAGTTGAAGTCTCTTAAGTATTCCAAATTCTGTTTTATCTGAAACTGAAGAACTACACTGAACAAAAATAGAGATGCAACATGTGTATAAAGAGCTCAGAAATGTTCCATACGCAAGATAATTTATCTCAAATTTTGTGCTCAAATTTGTTTACATCCCTGTTAGTGAGCATTTCTCCTTTGCCAAAATAATCCATCCACCTGACAGGTGTGGCATATCGAGAAGCTGATTAAACAGCATGACTATTACACAGGTGCACCTTGTGCTGGGGACAATAAAAGGCAGTTTTGTCGCACAACACAATGGCACACGTCTCAAGATTTTAGTGAGCGTGCAATTGAACACAAGCTTTTCGCTACATGCGCAATAATATCTGCCAAATATGTGTACAGTATGTGACCAATAAGATTTGATTTGATTTTGACTGCAGGAATGTCCACCAGAGCTGTTGCCAGATAATTCAATGTCAATTGCTCTACCATAAGCCGTCTCCAACGTTGTTTTAGAGAATTTGGCAATACGTCCAACCCGCCTCACAACCACACACGTGTATGTCGTCGTGTGGGCGAGCGGTTTGCTGATATCAACGTTGTGAACAGAGTGCCCCATGGTGGTGGTGGGGTTATGGTATGGGGCAGGAATAAGCTACGGACAACGAACACAATTGCATTCTGAAAGTATTCAGACCCTTTCACTTTTTCCCCACTTTGTTACGTTACTGCCTTATTCTAAAATTGATTTAAATCGTTTTTCCACCCCCTTGTCAATCTACAATAGTGACAAAGCAAAACAAGTTTACATTTTTTTAGTTTTTTATAACTGATATCACATTTACATAAGTATTCAGACCCTTTACTCAGTACTTTGTTGAATCACCTTTGGCAGCGGTTACAGCCTCGAGTCTTCTTGGGCATGATGCTACAAACTTGGCACACCTGTATTTGGGGAGTTTCTCCCATTCTTGTCAGCAGATTCTCTCAAGCTCTGTCTGGTTGGATGGGGAGCGTCGCTGTACAGATATTTTCAGGTCTCTCGAGATGTTCGATCGGATTCATGTCTGGGCACTGGCTGGGCCACTCGAGGACATTCAAAGAAGCCACTCCTGTGTTGTCTTGGCTGTGTGCTTAGGGTCATTGTCCTGTAGGAAGGTGAACCATCGTCCCTGTCTGAGGTCCTGAGAGCTCTGGAGCAAGTTTTCATCAAGGATCTCTCTGTACTTTGCCCCGTTCATCTTTCCCTCGATCCTGACTAGTGTCTCAGTCCCTGCCACTGAAAAACACTACCATGCTTCACCGTAGGGATGGTGCCAGGTTTCCTCCAGACCTGACGCTTGGTATTCAGGCCATATAGTTCAATCTTGGTTTCATCAGACCAGAGAATCTTATTTCTTATGGTCTGAGAGTCCTTTAGGTGCCACTTGGCGAACTCCAAGCACCAAGCATAACATAACGTTAACATAACATAGCCATAACGTTAACATAACATAGCCATAACGTTAACATAACATAGCCATAACATTAACATAACATAGCCATAACGTTAACATAACATAGCTATAACATAACGTTAACATAACATAGTTATAAAATAGACATAACATAACGTTAACATAACATAGTTATAACATAGACATAACATAACGTTAACATAACATAGCCATAACATAACGTTAACATAACATAGTTATAACATAGCCATAACATAACGTTAACATAACATAGCCATAACATAACGTTAACATAACATAGTTATAACCTAGCCATAACATAACGTTAACATAACATAGTTATAACATAGCCATAACATAACGTTAACATAACATAGACATAACATAACATAATGTTAACATAACATAGCCATAACGTTAACATAACATAGCCATAACGTTAACATAACATAGCCATAACATAACGTTAACATAACATAGTTATAACATAGACATAACATAATGTTAACATAACATAGTTATAACATAGCCATAACATAACGTTAACATAACATAGACATAACATAACATAACGTTAACATAACATAGTTATAGCATAGCCATAACATAATGTTAACATAACATAGTTATAACATAGACATAACATAATGTTAACATAACATAGTTATAACATAGCCATAACATAATGTTAACATAACATAGTTATAACATAGCCATAACATAACGTTAACATAACATAGTTATAACATAGCCATAACATAACGTTAACATAACATAGTTATAACATAGCCATAACATAACATTAACATAACATAGTTATAACATAGCCATAACATAACGTTAACATAACATAGTTATAACATAGCCATAACATAACGTTAACATAACATTAACATAACATTAACATAACGCTAACAAACATAGTTATAACATAGCCATAACATAACGTTAACATAACCTAGTTATAACCTAGCCATAACATAATGTTAACATAACATTAACATAACGTTAACATAACCTAGTTATAACCTAGCCATAACATAACGTTAACATAACATAACGTTAACATAACATAGTTATAACATAGCCATAACATAACGTTAACATAACCTAGTTATAACATAGCCATAACATAACGTTAACATAACCTAGTTATAACCTAGCCATAACATAACGTTAACATAACATAACATTAACATAACGTTAACATAACCTAGTTATAACATAGCCATAACATAACGTTAACATAACCTAGTTATAACATAGCCATAACATAACGTTAACATAACCTAGTTATAACCTAGCCATAACATAACGTTAACATAACATAACATTAACATAACGTTAACATAACCTAGTTATAACCTAGCCATAACATAACGTTAACATAACATAACATTAACATAACGTTAACATAACCTAGTTATAACCTAGCCATAACATAACGTTAACATAACATAGTTATAACATAACCACAACATAACGTTAACATAACATAACGTTAGCATAACGTTAACATAACCTAGTTATAACATAGCCAGCACTGCCATCATCCTGTGTTACCACTTCACCTAATGTTTCCCAAACATTACTTTTCTGCACCTCTCTTCTCTTTATTTTCAACTCTCCATTTCGTGGCTTTTCTCTTATTGAATTAAACTCTGACATTGTCCTTTTAGCCTCAGTGGATCGACGTGAACTTTTCCTGCCCAAGTTCCCGACAGCATTTGGCTATTGGTGTGTATTGGGCAGTTACAGTTAGACCCTAAAGCTTACGCTGAGGCTACGCAACTAGCGGCAGATAAAATATGGGGAAAAAACCCCTCAATGTAGCCTACAGATATGATCCAGAATTATACATTTATGGAATTTGAATGCATTGTTTTCCCTTCATTCAACCCGCCCAACACACCCACACGCCTTTCATCCACACAATATTTCATGACTCTCAACCCGCCCAACACACCCACACGCCTTTCATCCACACAATATTTCATGACTCTCAACCCGCCCAACACACCCACACGCCTTTCATCCACACAATATTTCATGACTCTCAACCCGCCCAACACACCCACACGCCTTTCATCCACACAATATTTCATGACTCTCAACCCACCCAACACACCCACACGCCTTTCATCCACACAATATTTCATGACTCTCAACCCGCCCAACACACCCACACGCCTTTCATCCACACAATATTTCATGACTCTCAACCCGCCCAACACACCCACACGCCTTTCATCCACACAATATTTCATGACTCTCAACCCGCCCAACACACCCACACGCCTTTCATCCACACAATATTTCATGACTCTCAACCCGCCCAACACACCCACACGCCTTTCATCCACACAATATTTCATGACTCTCAACCCGCCCAACACACCCACACGCCTTTCATCCACACAATATTTCATGACTCTCAACCCGCCCAACACACCCACACGCCTTTCATCCACACAATATTTCATGACTCTCAACCCGCCCAACACACCCACACGCCTTTCATCCACACAATATTTCATGACTCTCAACCCGCCCAACACACCCACACGCCTTTCATCCACACAATATTTCATGACTCTCAACCCGCCCAACACACCCACACGCCTTTCATCCACACAATATTTCATGACTCTCAACCCGCCCAACACACCCACACGCCTTTCATCCACACAATATTTCATGACTCTCAACCCGCCCAACACACCCACACGCCTTTCATCCACACAATATTTCATGACTCTCAACCCACCCAACACACCCACACGCCTTTCATCCACACAATATTTCATGACTCTCAACCCGCCCAACACACCCACACGCCTTTCATCCACACAATATTTCATGACTCTCAACCCGCCCAACACACCCACACGCCTTTCATCCACACAATATTTCATGACTCTCAACCCACCCAACACACCCACACGCCTTTCATCCACACAATATTTCATGACTCTCAACCCACCCAACACACCCACACGCCTTTCATCCACACAATATTTCATGACTCTCAACCCGCCCAACACACCCACACGCCTTTCATCCACACAATATTTCATGACTCTCAACCCGCCCAACACACCCACACGCCTTTCATCCACACAATATTTCATGACTCTCAACCCGCCCAACACACCCACACGCCTTTCATCCACACAATATTTCATGACTCTCAACCCGCCCAACACACCCACACGCCTTTCATCCACACAATATTTCATGACTCTCAACCCGCCCAACACACCCACACGCCTTTCATCCACACAATATTTCATGACTCTCAACCCACCCAACACACCCACACGCCTTTCATCCACACAATATTTCATGACTCTCAACCCGCCCACCAAGCGGATTATGAGTCAACCTACACGTAGTGTCTTGAAGCCAGTAGGTTGTGTCACTATAGTCTCTGACTGTTCTCTCTGTAGTGTAGAATCTGTCTGACTGTAGGGAAGTCAGATAGATGTTCTCTCTGTGGTGTCTAGACGCCAGCCGGCCGTGGTTCTGGTACTAGATCCTATAGTATCTATAGTGTGTGTGTTCTCTCTGTGGTGTCTAGAGGCCAGCTGGCCGTGGTTCTGGTACTAGATCCTATAGTATCTATAGTGTGTGTGTTCTCTCTGTAAGCCGGCCGTGGTTCTGTTACTAGATCCTATAGTGTCTATAGTGTGTGTGTTCTCTCTGTGGTGTCTAGACGCCAGCCGGCCGTGGTTCTGGTACTAGATCCTATAGTGTCTATAGTGTGTGTGTTCTCTCTGTGGTGTCTAGACGCCAGCCGGCCGTGGTTCTGGTACTAGATCCTATAGTATCTATAGTGTGTGTGTTCTCTCTGTGGTGTCTAGAGGCCAGCCGGCCTTGGTTCTGGTACTAGAGCCTATAGTATCTATAGTGTGTGTGTTCTCTCTGTGGTGTCTAGAGGCCAGCTGGCCGTGGTTCTGGTACTAGATCCTATAGTATCTATAGTGTGTGTGTTCTCTCTGTAAGCCGGCCGTGGTTCTGGTACTAGATCCTATAGTGTCTATAGTGTGTGTGTTCTCTCTGTGGTGTCTAGACGCCAGCAGGCCCTGGTTGTGTTACTGGATCCTACACAGTCTGGAGCTGCTGGAGGAACCTGTCCCCACCTCCATCGCCTCAGAGTGAGTACAGCCACTGTCCCCACCTCCATCTCCTCAGTGAGTACAGCCACTGTCCCCACCTCCATCGCCTCAGTGAGTACAGCCACTGTCCCCACCTCCATCGCCTCAGTGAGTACAGCCACTGTCCCCACCTCCATCTCCTCAGTGAGTACAGCCACTGTCCCCACCTCCATCTCCTCAGAGAGTACAGCCACTGTCCCCACCTCCATCGCCTCAGTGAGTACAGCCACTGTCCCCACCTCCATCTCCTCAGTGAGTACAGCCACTGTCCCCACCTCCATCTCCTCAGTGAGTACAGCCACTGTCCCCACCTCCATCGCCTCAGTGAGTACAGCCACTGTCCCCACCTCCATTGCCTCAGAGAGTACAGCCACTGTTCTGCTACACTAACATAACAGATATATACTGACACTGTAACACACCTTGTCCCAACACACACCACCCCAACCATAATGACAACCTACTGGCCGTCACTACCAACTAGAGCTCTGCTACCCGAGCCAACAGGCCTCGGCATTATACAGTGCCTTGCGAAAGTATTCGGCCCCCTTGAACTTTGCGACCTTTTGCCACATTTCAGGCTTCAAACATAAAGATATAAAACTGTATTTTTTTGAGAAGAATCAACAACAAGTGGGACACAATCATGAAGTGGAACGACATTTATTGGATATTTCAAACTTTTTTAACAAATCAAAAACTGAAAAATTGGGCATGCAAAATTATTCAGCCCCTTTACTTTCAGTGCAGCAAACTCTCTCCAGAAGTTCAGTGAGGATCTCTGAATGATCCAATGTTGACCTAAATGACTAATGATGATAAATACAATCCACCTGTGTGTAATCAAGTCTCCGTATAAATGCACCTGCACTGTGATAGTCTCAGAGGTCCGTCAAAAGCGCAGAGAGCATCATGAAGAACAAGGAACACACCAGGCAGGTCCGAGATACTGTTGTGAAGAAGTTTAAAGCCGGATTTGGATACAAAAAGATTTCCCAAGCTTTAAACATCCCAAGGAGCACTGTGCAAGCGATAATATTGAAATGGAAGGAGTATCAGACCACTGCAAATCTACCAAGACCTGGCCGTCCCTCTAAACTTTCAGCTCATACAAGGAGAAGACTGATCAGAGATGCAGCCGAGAGGCCCATGATCACTCTGGATGAACTGCAGAGATCTACTGCTGAGGTGGGAGACTCTGTCCATAGGACAACAATCAGTCGTATATTGCACAAATCTGGCCTTTATGGAAGAGTGGCAAGAAGAAAGCCATTTCTTAAAGATATTCATAAAAAGTGTTGTTTAAAGTTTGCCACAAGCCACCTGGGAGACACACCAAACATGTGGAAGAAGGTGCTCTGGTCAGATGAAACCAAAATTGAACTTTTTGGCAACAATGCAAAACGTTATGTTTGGCGTAAAAGCAACACAGCTGAACACACCATCCCCACTGTCAAACATGGTGGTGGCAGCATCATGGTTTGGGCCTGCTTTTCTTCAGCAGGGACAGGGAAGATGGTTAAAATTGATGGGAAGATGGATGGAGCCAAATACAGGACCATTCTGGAAGAAAACCTGATTCCAACAAGACAATGATCCAAAACATAAAGCAAAATCTACAATGGAATGGTTCAAAAATAAACATATCCAGGTGTTAGAATAGCCAAGTCAAAGTCCAGACCTGAATCCAATCGAATCTGTGGAAAGACCTGAAAACTGCTGTTCACAAATGCTCTCCATCCAACCTCACTGAGCTCGAGCTGTTTTGCAAGGAGGAATGGGAAAAAGTTTCAGTCTCTCGATGTGCAAAACTGATAGAGACATACCCCAAGCGACTTACAGCTGTAATCGCAGCAAAAGGTGGCGCTACAAAGTATTAACTTAAGGGGGCTGAATAATTTTGCACGCCCAATTTTTCAGTTTTTGATTTGTTAAAAAAGTTTGAAATATCCAATAAATGTCGTTCCACTTCATGATTGTGTCCCACTTGTTGTTGATTCTTCACAAAAAAATACAGTTTTATATCTTTATGTTTGAAGCCTGAAATGTGTCAAAAGGTCGCAAAGTTCAAGGGGGCCGAATACTTTCGCAAGGCACTGTACCACAACGAGGTACAGTCACTTTCTGTTACCACAACGAGGTACAGTCACTTCTGTTACCACATCGAGGTACAGTCACTTTCTGTTACCACATCGAGGTACAGTCACTTTCTGTTACCACAACGAGGTACAGTCACTTCTGTTACCACAATGTACACAGGTAGGATGTGACGCCAGAGACAGGCAGTGGGGGGAGGGGCGTCGGAGACGAGCAGTTGGGGGCGGAGCGTCGGAGACAGGCAGTGGGGGGCGGGGCGTCGGAGACGGGCAGTGGGGGGCGGGGCGTCGGAGACGGGCAGTGGGGGGCGGGTCGTCGGAGACGGGCAGTGGGGGGAGGGGCGTCGGAGACGGGCAGTGGGGGGCGGGGCGTCGAAGACGGGCAGTGGGGGGCGGGGCGTCAGAGACGGACAGTGGGGAGCGGGGCGTCGGAGACGGGCAGTTGGGGGGCGGGGCGTCGGAGACGGGCAGTGGGGGGCGGGGCGTCGGGGACGGGCAGTGGGGGGCGGGGCGTCGGAGACGGGCAGTGGGGTGCGGGGCGTCGGAGACGGGCAGTGGGGGGCGGGGCGTCGGAGACGGGCAGTGGGGGGCGGGGCGTCGGGGACGGGCAGTGGGGGGCGGGGCGTCGGAGACGGGCAGTGGGGTGCGGGGCGTCGGAGACGGGCAGTGGGGGGCGGGGCGTCGTAGACGGGCAGTGGGGGGCTGGGCGTCGGAGACAATGTAAAAAAACAATGTAAAAAAAAATATATATATAAAATTAAAACGTCCAAAAAGTTCTCACACCTAAATTAAAACCCCAAAGGAAGCCAAGATAGGAAATGTTTCCGATTATAGTACCGCCTACTGAACTAATCAACATGACCCAGGTGTAGCAGCAGCAGGTGTGATGTTGTTTTGAATCCTCCCAGGGAGAAGCTGCTCTCCTTCCTGTTCTCTGTGAAGCAGACAGATGGGTCCTTTGTGATACACGGAGGAGGAGAGGTGGACATCAGGTGAGACAGCTGAGCAGCCTTCTTTCCATCGCCATGGTTTCACTGTGACTGGAGCACTGCTGACACGTGATAACAACCAAACTTCCTCTTCTCTGCTGTCCTCTGTGTCCATTTTCTCTCTCTCTCACCACTGCTGTCCTCTGTGTCTGTTTCTCCCTCTCTCACCACTGTTGTCCTCTGTGTCTGTTTCTCCCTCTCTCACCACTGCTGTCCTCTGTGTCCATTTTGTCTCTCTCTCACCACTGCTGTCCTCTGTGTCCGTTTCTCCCTCTCTCACCACTGCTGTCCTCTGTGTCCATTTTGTCTCTCTCTCACCACTGCTGTCCTCTGTGTCCGTTTCTCCCTCTCTCACCACTGCTGTCCTCTGTGTCCATTTCTCTCTCTCTCACCACGGCTGTATTCTGTGTCCATTTCTCTCTCTCTCACCCCTGCTGTCCTCTCTGTCTCCCTGTCCATTTCTCTCTCTCACCCCTGCTGTCCTCTCTGTCTATGTCTCACTGTTTAACTCATTTGCTTTCTCTATCTTGGTAGCAGACAGAAATGTGGCAGTTCAGGCCACTCTCTCACCTAACCAACAGTCTACAACAGCCTGTTTAAGTTAAATCTGTCTCTCCTCTTCCTCTTCTTGTCTCTCTCTCTCTCTGGTGTATTGTGTGTTAACTCCTACCTCTCTGGTGTTGTAGGAGTGCGTACTGTGCTGCGTCAGTGGCGCCTCTCACCAACATCATGACACCCACACTGTTCCAGGACACACCTACAGTGGGGAGAACAAGTAGTTGATACACTGCCGATTTTGCAGGTTTTCCTACTTACAAAGCACGTAGAGGTCTGTAATTGTTATCATAGGTACACTTCAACTGTGAGAGACGGAATCTAAAACAAAAATCCAGAAAATCACATGGTATGATGTATGATCACATGGTATGATGTATGATCACATGGTATGATGTATGATCACATGGTATGATGTATGATCACATGGTATGATGCAAAATCGGCAGTGTATCAAATACTTGTTCTCCCCCCTGTACACGGATCGTCAGGTACTGCAGTATAGAGCTCACACGTGTCCCACACAACGTGTCCCACACAACGTGTCCCACACAACGTGTCCCACACAACGTGTCCCACACAGATACACCATTTAGTTAATTTGTGGCTTATTTAACTGGCTAGCGTTCCTAACGTCATTTTTATATTAAACCTTTAAATCACATTTATTTTTTTTAATTGTGTAGTCGTACTATCAGTGTAATTCTTTGTTGAATAGAATAATATCAAGGATTTGGGATCCTATGCTGTGTAGTGAGCATGTGTTTCCGTACTTCTATAGGAAGACAGTAAATGCTTACTCACTGTCCTTTCTGTCTCCCTCCAGCTGTCAGAACTGGGAGGGGGGTCTAGGGGGCGTCCCGGGGCTAGAGGCCCATGGAGGGTACACCTTCTGTGGGACGGCTGCCGTGGTCATCCTGGGGAAGGAGCACATGCTGGATCTCAAGACCCTGCTGGTGAGTCCTCTACAACGTGAGTTAGTTGATGGTAATAGACTCGTCCAGAACTACTGTTGTGTGTGTGTGTGTGTGTGTGTTTGTTTTAACACAGTTAAAAGGGGTTATTTGTGGTGGTAAGCCTAAATGCCGACAGTAGCTTTGTCCTCTGTAGCAGCCAGTTTAGCTTTGTCCTCTGTAGCAGCCAGTTTAGCTTTGTCCTCTGTAGCAGCCAGTTTAACTGTCCTCTGTAGCAGCCAGTTTAACGTTGTCCTCTGTAGCAGCCAGTTTAACTTTGTCCTCTGTAGCAGCCAGTTTAACTTTGTCCTCTGTAGCAGCCAGTTTAACTTTGTCCTCTGTAGCAGCCAGTTTAGCTTTGTCCTCTGTAGCAGCCAATTTAACTTTGTCCTCTGTAGCAGCCAGTTTAGCTTTGTCCTCTGTAGCAGCCAGTTTAACTTTGTCCTCTGTAGCAGCCAGTTTAACTTTGTCCTCTGTAGCAGCCAGTTTAACTTTGTCCTCTGTAGCAGCCAGTTTAACTTTGTCCTCTGTAGCAGCCAGTTTAACTTTGTCCTCTGTAGCAGCCAGTTTAACTTTGTCCTCTGTAGCAGCCAGTTTAGCTTTGTCCTCTGTAGCAGCCAGTTTAGCTTTGTCCTCTGTAGCAGCCAGTTTAGCTTTGTCCTCTGTAGCAGCCAGTTTAGCTTTGTCCTCTGTAGCAGCCAGTTTAACTGTCCTCTGTAGCAGCCAGTTTAACTTTGTCCTCTGTAGCAGCCAGTTTAACTTTGTCCTCTGTAGCAGCCAGTTTAACTTTGTCCTCTGTAACAGCCAGTTTAGCTTTGTCCTCTGTAGCAGCCAGTTTAACTTTGTCCTCTGTAACAGCCAGTTTAACTTTGTCCTCTGTAACAGCCAGTTTAGCTTTGTCCTCTGTAGCAGCCAGTTTAGCTTTGTCCTCTGTAGCAGCCAGTTTAACTTTGTCTTCTGTGGCAGCCAGTTTAACTTTGTCCTCTGTAGCAGCCAGTTTAGCTTTGTCCTCTGTAGCAGCCAGTTTAACTTTGTCCTCTGTAGCAGCCAGTTCCCTGCAAATGTCCAATGTCACTTGGTGTCCTCTGCAGGGGTATCCCATGTCACTACTTCCTGTCCCCAGATAATTCAGATGACTTTATCAATGGTAACCAGAGTAACCCCAGAGACCGTAAAGCATTTAGGAGATACACAGAGGCCCCTGTAGGTCGGAGGCCCCCTACCCCCTAAATAGTCCCCTACTTTTAAGCAAGGCCCATGGGGATCTGGTCAAAAGTAGTGCACTATAGAGGGAACAGGGTGCCATTTTGGTCCAGACCTCTTCAGCTCACACTGATATCAACCCACACTAATACCACCCCACACTGATATCAACCCACACTAATACCACCCCACACTGATATCAACCCACACTGATATCCACCCCACACTGATATCCACCCCACACTGATATCAACCCACACTAATACCACCTCACACTGATACCACCCCACACTGATACCACCCCACACTGATATCAACCCACACTAATACCACCTCACACTGATACCACCCCACACTGATACCACCCCACACTGATATCAACCCACATTGATATCCACCCACACTAATACCACCCCACACTGATACCACCCCACACTGATATCAACCCACCCTGATACCACCCCACACTGATACCACCCCACACTGATATCAACCCACACTAATACCACCCCACACTGATACCACCCCACACTGAAATCAACCCACACTGATATCAACCCACACTGATACCACCCCACACTGAAATCAACCCACACTGATATCAACACACACTAATACCACCCCACACTGATACCACCCCACACTGATATCAACCCACACTGATATCAACACACACTGATACCACCCCACACTGATACCACCCCACACTGATATCAACCCACACTAATACCACCCCACACTGATACCACCCCACACTGATACCACCCCACACTGATACCACCCCACTCTGATACCACCCCACACTGATACCACCCCACACTGATACCACCCCACACTGATACCACCCCATACTGAAATCAACCCACACTGATACCACCCCACACTGATACCACCCCACACTGATACCACCCCACTCTGCATCAGTCCAGACCTCTCCACCACACACTGATACCACCCCACACTTCTGCACCCCACACTGATACCACCCCACACTGATACCACCCCACACTGATACCACCCCACTCTGCATCAGTCCACACCACAAAATAAATGTAAAGTCATTTTCACTAGGCTATCTTCTCACGCCCAGGTCCCTAGGACAACAGACAGGATTGAGGATTCCAGCTGGTATTTACACCAATTCAATAAGGATCCAGTCCTCGTGTTTTAGAAGGACTCCAATTAGTGGTTGCTATAGCAACCGGGTCCACATTTCTCTGTTTGCAAATATCAATTCATATTATTAGCCCTTCTCTGATAGGAACCTTGTGGATTTCATCATCTGGCTGCTTTCAAACAGTATAAAGGGCTGGATGAAACTCAAACATCCCCTCACTGTGGACATTGAACCATAATAGGCTGGTTATACAAACCAAGCTATATTTACACTGTAAGGCTGGATAGAAAATGGCCTTGCTGGGACTGTTCGTAAAATGTTGTCAGTTTCTTCCATTGTGATAAGTGACAATAGCAACCACATTACTCTCTCTTTCTCTCTTTTTCTCACTCTTACTGCCTCTCGCTTTCTCCTCCCTCTCTCCTCCTCCCTCTCTCCTCCTTCTCCCTCTCTCTCCTCCTCCTCCCTCTCCCCTCTTCCTCCCTCTCTCTCCTCCTCCCTCCCTCTCTCTCCTCTCCTCTCCTCTCCCTCCTACTCCCTCTCTCTCCTCTTCCTCTCCTCTCCTCTCCTCCTACTCCCTCTCTCCACCTACTCCCTCTCTCCTCTTCCTCCCTCTCTCCTCCTCCTCCCTCTCTCTCCTCCTCCCTCTCTCCTCCTCCTCCCTCCCCTCTCCTCTCCTCTTCCTCCTACTCCCTCTCTCCTCTTCCTCCCTCTCTCCTCCTCCTCCCTGTCTCCATAGCAGTGGGTGGCCAGCAGACACATGAGGTTTGAGGGATGGTTCCAGGGTCGTTGTAACAAACTGGTGGACGGCTGCTACTCCTTCTGGCAGGCCGGGCTGCTCCCCCTTGCTACCCTCTTCAAAGAAGGTAAATCTACAGAAACGATCACAGTGCTGCCCTAAGTCAGTGGTTCCCAAACTGCGGGGTGCGCCCCTTAGTGGTCGGCAAGGGGGGGCGCGTAAATTCCCACCCCCAAAAAAATATACAGTACCAGTCAAAGGTTAGGACACACCTTGTCATTCAAGGTTTTTTCTTTATTTTTACTATTTTCTACATTGTAGAATAATAGTGAAGACATCAAAACTATGAAATAACACATATGGAATCATGTAGTAACCATAAGGGTTATAAAATATTATATTTTTTATAGATTTGTTTATTTCAGATTCTACAAAGTAGCCACCCTTTGCCTTGACAGTTTTAAACACTCTTGGCATTCTCTCAACCAGCATCACGAGGAATGCTTTCCAACAGTCTTGAAGGAGTTCACACATACAGTTGAAGTCGGGAAGTTTACATGCACTTAGGTTGGAGTCATTAAAACTCGTTTTTCAACCACTCCACAAATGTCTTGTTAACAAACTATAGTTTTGGCAAGTTGGTCAGGACATCTACTTTGTGCATGACACAAGTAGTCTTTCCAACAATTGTTTACAGACAGATTATTTAACTTGTAATTCACTGTATCACAATGCCAGAGATGTTTCAAGTTTTGAGGGAGCATGCAATTGGCATGCTGACTGCAGGAATGTCCATCAGAGCTGTTGCCAAATAGAGAAAGGATTGTTCAGTTATCATAAACTGCCTCCAATGTAATTTTTGAGAATCTGTCAGTACATCCAACCGGCCTCACAACCTCCAGACCACGTGAAACCCAGGACAGCCCAGGACCTCCACATCCAACTTCTTCATCTACGGGATCATCTGACTAGACACCCAGACATCCGATGAAATGGAGGAGTATTTCTGTCTGTAATAAAGCCCTTTTGAGAGGACAAACTCATTCTGATTGGCTGGGCCTCGCTCCCTAGAGGGTGGGCCTATGCCCTCCCATGTCTACTTCTCTGTCCAGTCATGTGAAACCCAAACATTACAGCCTAATTCATTTATTTCAATTGATCGATTTCTGCTCAGTAAAATTGTTGCACGTTGCATTTATATTTTAGTTCAGTTTATATTACAGTGGGGCAAAAAAGTATTTAGTCAGCCACCAATTGTGCAAGTTCTCCCACTTAAAAGGATGAGAGAGGCCTGTAATGTTCATCATAGGTACACTTCAACTATGACACGCCATGACTGACTTGTGATCATTCCCAGCCTTTACAGTCGTCCGTTTTCTTAGATATTGAATCATTTAAAACTGAAACGGTGCATCCCGAATGGGTTGTGGAAGGACACAATGTACCAGGCCAGCTGTGATTTGCAATTTTGTTTGACTCCAAAGAAAAATAGGTATTGGTGAATGATATCAATTATGCATTAAACTGGATCCATCTTCTGCCAACAATGCAACAAGTCGTTAAAAACACACAACTAAATGTCATCACAAATTTAACAAAATGGTCTTCAGATAAACTCCATAAATGCTCGGGATATATTGTCCACTTCACTGAGGGGATGTAACAAAATACAGAATTAACCACCAAACACTTTTTAAAGGATAAAATAGTTTTATTTATAGTCTCATAGTAAAGGTAGGCCTCAACTTGCAAGACAATTCTTGGCAGTATGTACAACATACTTGTAATTTCCATGGAATGGAATCAAAGATCTATCTAGTATACGCTAATCATACCCTAAAAAGGGGGGTGGGGGGGGAAAATAAATGGATTGGGGGGGGGGGGGATATACACACACATTTCCTAGATGCAAAATGCTTCTTTTTTTAGTTGAGTCAGCGACATTTAAGATTTTACTGTGTAATTCACAACATATTGACTTAATTTTCTCCTCATATTGAAAAAAAAAAAAAAAAAATGGACTACCTTTTGACAATCCATATCTATTCCATACTTTGAAGGAAAACTACAAGTGACAAATTGGTATTTTTCAATGATTTTGTGAGAATACAAAATGCATCACATTTTTTTTTTTTTTTTAGAGAACTTGAAAACATCCAATCAATAACCATTTTTATTTTTATTTTTTTATTATCAAGATTCCTAACTTTTGCTCTGCCACCTAAATTCATTCACTATAGTTCAAGCTAGAGGACGAAATACAATACAAGTTTTGGAATCTTTTTTCATAACATCAATTATTTTCCACAAAGGGGGATGATATTTAATTTCTAAAACGTGTCAAAATGGAAAAGATCTGCAATCCTGTTGGCCTGAGGTTTGTTTATCACATCAAAAGTACTTTTTTTTTTTGTGTGTGCGGGGGGAAAAAAATGTTTTGAAGGTATGCCACTCCAACCGACAGGACGACTCTTCTAAGCGTGTGTATAAATTCTAAAAACAGGTTCTTAACAAGATAAATTGATGAAATAAACAAAAGTATTAGGTGTTCTCAGTGCTTGGAGTACGCCTCCCTCTCTTCTCTCCGTAGTTTTCAGCCGAGAGGAGAGAGTACGTAGTAGAGGGTACCGAAGCATCGAGTCCTTTAGGTAGTGAAGCTGCCTCATGTTGGGGTTTTGGATAGTTGCTGAGAGATACCAAAGCTGTGAAGTCAGAAAGAGAGAGAGGACAGAAAAGGAAGAAAGGAACCGACAGGGGGAAGAAAAACAGAAGCTTTGCACGTCCTATTCTAAAATCAGTCTACTTTTCTTCCTCCCAGCTGGCTTCCCTCCCTCCCAGCTGGCTTCCCTCCCTCCCCAGGGGATGGCGTGATGAAAGAACGTTAGGATAGACAGATCGGCAGGGACGGATGTCGCCTCCACTCTCCAGCGAGAGCACATTCAGCGATATGCAGGGAGGGAGGGAGGGAAGGAGGTGGTAGTGAGAAATAGAGGAGCAGCACCGACTACTGGACCAGTAACTGTGCATGCAGTACCCCTCCACGCCAGGCGTGGCGCTGTGGTCTAGCCCGTCGCTCTAGCTGGCCTCCACTCGGAGCTTCTTCCTGGGGGCGGGGGGTTCCTCTGGCTCGGACTCGGAGCTGGAGTCAGAGCCTCCGTCGAAAGCGGACACAGCGCTGCCTTTAGGGTTGGTGTACAGGCTGCTGTCTGAAGAACTGTAGCTGGCCTGGAGCTGGGTCGAACCCTTCACCTTCTCCAGGGCACGCACTGCAAGGGAGAGACAATAGAAAGAGGATGGAGAAGAGAGAGCGAGGGGGGGAGGAGGAGAGAGAGCGAGGGGAGGAGGAGAGAGAGCGAGGGGAGGAGGAGAGAGAGCGAGGGGAGGAGGAATAGAGAAAGGGGTGGGGGAAATGAAGAGGTCAACATTTGGCCCATAAGCAGACAAACACACAAGCTACAGGTAGATGGTCCGTAGGTACGGTAGATTCTCCATCATACTACAGGGAGAGATGGTCCGTAGGTACGGTGGATTCTCCATCATACTACAGGAAGAGATGGTCCGTAGGTACGGCAGATTCTCCATCATACTACAGGTAGATGGTCCGTAGGTGCGGTAGATTCTCCATCATACTACAGGGAGAGATGGTCCATAGGTACAGTAGATTCTCCATCATACTACAGGAAGAGATGGTCCGTAGGTACGGTAGATTCTCCATCATACTACAGGAAGAGATGGTCCGTAGGTACGGCAGATTCTCCATCATACTACAGGAAGAGATGGTCCGTAGGTACGGCAGATTCTCCATCATACTACAGGGAGAGATGGTCCGTAGGTACGGCGGATTCTCCATCATACTACAGGAAGAGATGGTCCGTAGGTACGGCAGATTCTCCATCATACTACAGGAAGAGATGGTCCGTAGGTACGGTAGATTCTCCATCATACTACAGGGAGAGATGGTCCGTAGGTACGGTAGATTCTCCATCATACTACAGGGAGAGATGGTCCGTAGGTACGGTAGATTCTCCATCATACTACAGGAAGAGATGGTCCGTAGGTACGGCAGATTCTCCATCATACTACAGGAAGAGATGGTCCGTAGGTACGGCAGATTCTCCATCATACTACAGGAAGAGATGGTCCGTAGGTACGGTAGATTCTCCATCATACTACAGGGAGAGATGGTCCGTAGGTACGGTAGATTCTCCATCATACTACAGGGAGAGATGGTCCGTAGGTACGGTAGATTCTCCATCATACTACAGGAAGAGATGGTCCGTAGGTACGGCAGATTCTCCATCATACTACAGGAAGAGATGGTCCGTAGGTACGGCAGATTCTCCATCATACTACAGGAAGAGATGGTCCGTAGGTACGGCAGATTCTCCATCATACTACAGGAAGAGATGGTCCGTAGGTACGGTAGATTCTCCATCATACTACAGGGAGAGATGGTCCGTAGGTACGGTAGATTCTCCATCATACTACAGGGAGAGATGGTCCGTAGGTACGGTAGATTCTCCATCATACTACAGGAAGAGATGGTCCGTAGGTACGGTAGATTCTCCATCATACTACAGGAAGAGATGGTCCGTAGGTACGGTAGATTCTCCATCATACTACAGGGAGAGATGGTCCGTAGGTACGGTAGATTCTCCATCATACTACAGGAAGAGATGGTCCGTAGGTACGGCAGAT
Organism: Oncorhynchus mykiss; assembly: GCF_057628025.1. Classification (NCBI taxonomy): domain Eukaryota; kingdom Metazoa; phylum Chordata; class Actinopteri; order Salmoniformes; family Salmonidae; genus Oncorhynchus; species Oncorhynchus mykiss. The sequence continues at coordinate 88,141,524 of NC_143025.1, read as the reverse complement.
TCTCCATCATACTACAGGAAGAGATGGTCCGTAGGTACGGTAGATTCTCCATCATACTACAGGTAGATGGTACAGTAGATTCTCCATCATACTCACCTTGCTGCTCCAGCAGTGCGTTCTGCCTCTTCAGGTCGTCGATGTCCTGCTGGTGGGTGTGGTTTTTCCTCCTCATGTACTGGATATAGTCCGTGGCTTTGTCTAGGATCTGAGCTCGGGACGCCTGTTTGATAGATTGCTGTTGGAAACAAAGGAAAAACTCATTTGACACGAGGCAAGGGTTGCAGTGACATCACCGACTAACCCCTCCCACCCAGCTACTGTAATACCCCGACTAACCCCTCCCACCCAGCTACTGTAATACCCTGCCTAACCCCTCCCACCCAGCTACTGTAATACCCCGACTAACCCCTCCCACCCAGCTACTGTAATACCCCGACTAACCCCTCCCACCCAGCTACTGTAATACCCCGACTAACCCCTCCCACCCAGCTACTGTAATACCAACTAACCCCTCCCACCCAGCTACTGTAATACCCCGACTAACCCCTCCCACCCAGCTACTGTAATACCCCGACTAACCCCTCCCACCCAGCTACTGTAATACCCCGACTAACCCCTCCCACCCAGCTACTGTAATACCCCGACTAACCCCTCCCACCCAGCTACTGTAATACCCCGACTAACCCCTCCCACCCAGCTACTGTAATACCCCGACCAACCCCTCCCACGCAGCTACTGTAATACCCCGACTAACCCCTCCCACGCAGCTACTGTAATACCCCGACTAACCCCTCCCACCCAGCTACTGTAATACCCCGACTAACCCCTCCCACCCAGCTACTGTAATACCCCGACTAACCCCTCCCACCCAGCTACTGTAATACCCCGACTAACCCCTCCCACCCAGCTACTGTAATACCCCGACCAACCCCTCCCACACAGCTACTGTAATACCCCGACTAACCCCTCCCACCCAGCTACTGTAATACCCCGACTAACCCCTCCCACCCAGCTACTGTAATACCCCGACTAACCCCTCCCACCCAGCTACTGTAATACCCCGACTAACCCCTCCCACCCAGCTACTGTAATACCCCGACTAACCCCTCCCACGCAGCTACTGTAATACCCGGACTAACCCCTCCCATGCAGCTACTGTAATACCCCGACTAACCCCTCCCACCCAGCTACTGTAATAACCCGACTAACCCCTCCCACCCAGCTACTGTAATACCGACTAACCCCTCCCACCCAGCTACTGTAATACCCCGACTAACCCCTCCCACCCAGCTACTGTAATACCCTGACTAACCCCTCCCACCCAGCTACTGTAATACTCCGACTAACACTAGCCTGGTTAAACCAGACTGAATACTGAGTTCAGACACCCTATATATAATTCTATGGCTTCTCTCTCACAATAATGGCACAGTGTCTGCTTCAACCAGGCCACACTACCAGACCAGACCAGTTCTTTGGTTTGAAAAGTTAACAGGGTGCTGTGCCTGATCATAGCCTGGGCAGTTGGGCACGCTCCGATGCCCTCAATGTCAAGAGATGTCAAAACAGGAAGCAGCAACAGATTTAGTCATAACTTCCTGCCGCTAGCCTGTGTCTCTGTGTGTCTGTTTAGAACACATCTCTTCTCCTTCCCATCACTCCTCGCGCTTCCATGTCATAACTAGCTATCTATTGGATACACTGAAGGAAGTAGCTATGTTTTCTGTGGCATTATTTACAAATATTAATTACAGCAACACAAACCTACATATCTCAACATACAAGATATCATAACACATTGCAATTACATTCACTTTGTTTATCCATATTGCATTTGAACAATCCTAAGAATGATAAGTCCGTGACACACAGAGAGCCATGCATTTAGAGAGTGGGGACATTGAGGATTCTGCATTATGGTGATTTACATGACACTAGAAAAATAAATGACAGCCATGTTGACACCCCATCAACATTCCACGGCAGTCTTACGTCAGACAGCGCGACGATTCCGCCTGCACCGGTCCCTGTTGAGGGACGAGCGTCGCGTAGGACTGACGCCACCTGATGTAAGACAATGCATTACATGAGGGATAGAATGTTCAGAAGGAGAATTATGATGCATTTTACATGACACTACAACATTCTATGGCAGCCATGTTAGAACCCCATTAACGTTTACATGAGGAATATTTCAACAATGCTACGTAACGGAATGTCTAGAATTACAACACTCCAAATTCTATTTAAAAAAAAAAAAAAAGGTGTCCCAACTCTAAATACATTGCTCTGAACGAACACAACAAAAACAATCCTTCCCTCCCCAAAAGGATCCCGTCTCCCTAAAAGCGTTGGGTTTTTACCTCTCTACCAACCTTTTCCCCTTGCAAGGCGGGCACCGAGTCCCGCAGGCTGTGAAAGCTGTCTTTGATGTGATCCCTGCGCTTGCGCTCCAGTGCATTGTGGTGTGCTCGTTTGTCTGCCTGCAATGAGAGAAAGTCACAGGGGGGGGGGGGGGGGTCCAGGGAGGTTAGGACTAGAGGTCGACCGATTAATCAGAACGGCCGATTAATTAAAGCCGATTACAGGTTTTCATAACAAATCGGTAATCGACATTTTTGGACACCGATTATGGCCAACTACATTGCACTCCACGAGGAGACTGCGTGGCAGGCTGACTACCTGTTATGCGAGTGTAGCAAGGAGCCAAGGTAAGGTGCTAGCTAGCATTAAACTTATCTTAGAAAAAAACAAGCAATCTTAACATAATCACTAGTTAAACTAGTAATATCATCAACCATGTGTCGTTATCTAGCTTGTCCTGCGTTGCATATAATCGATGCGGTGCCTGTTGATTCAATGATAAATCAGCCTACTTCGCCAAACGGGTGATGATTTAACAAACGCATTCGCGGAAAAAAGCACTGTCGTTGCACCAACGTGTACCTAACGATAAACATCAACGCCTTTAAAATCAATACACAAGTATATATTTTTAAACCTGCATATTTAGTTAATATTGCCTGCTAACATTAATTTATTTTAAATAGGGAAATTGTGTCTCTTCTCTTGCGTTCTGTGCAAGCAGAGTCAGGGTATATGCAGCAGTTTGGGCCGCCTGGCTCGTTGCTAACTGTGCTAACTTCCTAACAAAAACCTTAATTAATTTGCCACAATTGTACGTAATTATGACATAACATTGAAGGTTGTGTAATGTAACAGGAATATTTAGACTGATGGATGCCACCCGTTAGATAAAATACCGAATGGTTCTGTATTTCACTGAAAGAATAAACGTTTTGTTTTTGAAATTATAGTTTCCGGATTTGACCATATTAATGCCCTAAGGCCCGTATTTCTGTGTTTTTATTATATTATAATTAAGTCTATGATTTGATATTTGATAGAGCAGTCTGACTGAGCGGTGGTAGGCAGCAGCAGGCTCGTAAGCATTCATTCAAACAGCACTTTCCTGCGTTTGCCAGCAGCTCTTTGCTGTGCTTCAAGCATTGTGCTGTTTATGACTTCAAGCCTATCAACTCCCAAGATTAGGCTGGCAATACTAAAGTGCCTATAAGAACATCCAATAGTCAAAGGTATATGAAATACAAATGGTATAGAGAGAAATAGTCCTATAATAAGTACAACCTAAAACTTCTTACCTGGGAATATTGAAGACTCATGTTAAAAGGAACCACCAGCTTTCATATGTTCTCATGTTCTGAGCAAGGAACTGAAACGTTAGCTTTCTTACATGGCACATATTGCACTTTTACTTTCTTCTCCAACACTTTGTTTTTGCATTATTTAAACCAAATTGAACATGTTTCATTATTCCTTTTAGACTAAATAGATTTTATTGATGTATTATATTAAGTTAAAATAAGTGTTAATTCAGTATTGTTGTAATTGTCATTATTACACATACATTAAAAAAATGTATTAATAAAAATACAAAAAATAAATAAATAATACATCAAATTCGGCCTATTAAATCAGTATCAGCTTTTTTTGGGTCCTCCAATAAAATCGCTATCAGTGTTGGAAAAAAAATAAAACATAAATCGGTCGACCTCTAGTTCAGCGACAAACCGTCCCCATGAATCCCTACCAGCACCAGTTCAGAGTCGTGTGTGTGTGTGGCCCGTCCAAAACTGGGCAGGCAGTGAGTTGGCGAGGCAGCTAAGGAGTTGTTCACGGAGGAAACTGACTGCCACCATAGATCTAGAATATTCATTTATGATTATATTCTACATTCATTTCTATGGTTTTGTTTATTTCTACAAATTGGTATAGTAACACTGGCACCACCCCACGAGTGACTAGAACTGACCCCAGCGCAGCTGTGTTCTTCAGGGTTGCCTAGAACTGACCCCAGCGCAGCTGTGTTCTTCAGGGTTGACTAGAACTGACCCCAGCGCAGCTTTGTTCTTCAGGGTTGACTAGAACTGACCCCAGCGCAGCCGTGTTCTTCAGGGTTTGACTAGAACTGACCCCAGCGCAGCCGTGTTCTTCAGGGTTGACTAGAACTGACCCCAGCGCAGCCGTGTTCTTCAGGGTTTGACTAGAACTGACCCCAGCGCAGCCGTGTTCTTCAGGGTTTGACTAGAACTGACCCCAGCGCAGCCGTGTTCTTCAGGGTTTGACTAGAACTGACCCCAGCGCAGCCGTGTTCTTCAGGGTTTGACTAGAACTGACCCCAGCGCAGCCGTGTTCTTCAGGGTTTGACTAGAACTGACACCAGGGTGGAGAAAGACACTAAACCCATTCAGATGAGGTGAAAGGGTGGCATCGTGTTTTAGTGTTACAGTTTCTAATTCGCCAACACCTGACAACTAGGACTAAATGACAAATTATTAGGAGTTCTGTTCTGGGTTAGGACTGGTATTTAACAACTTGAGGATGTGTTATTTGGCACAGTAACATGGGGGATGACTCTGTATAGATGAATTTACTGATGCTGGTGTGTTCTTATACAGTGAAATGTGTCTTCAGATTATCTTTTTTTGTTATGTATTGTAAAGGCCTATTGTATTTGTTACAGAACATTTCATAAGATGTTTGTTTACGGCCTAACAGTGGGCACATTTTGTGGTTTAGGCGTATGGCTATATATAGCCGGTTGTTCTGAACACAAACCTCAATTATCCCTGTGATCTGCCGTCTAGTGAGGATCACCTTTAGTCTCTATAGAATACACACAGAACAGACATCTTGTTGGGATCGTCTACCCAACACGGAGACAGCCCTTCCTCAGCCACACCATACTGCTGCCAGGGCCTCATTTACCTAACAGGGAGACAGCCCTCCCTCAGCCACACCATAGGGCTGCCAGGGCCTCATCTACCTAACACGGAGACAGCCCTTCCTCAGCCACACCATACTGCTGCCAGGGCCTCATCTACCTAACACACATAGCTAGTGTCCCAAATGCCTCTCTATTCCCCATGTAGTACACTACTTTTGACCAGGACCAATAGGGTATAGGGTGCCATTTGGGACAGAAGCCATAGTTAGTCCATGTCTCTCTACACACTAGACTGAACAATAGAGGTTTGACAGGCTTCAGCCACCAAATAGATATACTGCACTGAGTGACTATCAGGCCCGTCAAACCCGCTCCGTCAGGCCCGTCAAACCCGCTCCGCCAGGCCCGTCAAACCCGCTCCGCCAGGCCCGTCAAACCCGCTCCGCCAGGCCCGTCAAACCCGCTCCGTCAGGCCTCAAAGCTAAATTGTTTATTTTATGCACATTCTCATCCACTAAAAAACACTCGTAGCCTTTAGATATTTACAAGATGTTACGTGACTAGGGCTAGGCCCAGAGCAACAGTAGCTCCCAAAAGGTCCTAGACTCTGACTCATAACCAATTATGTACTGTATATAAACCCTGGATTGCTGATGCTGCGTATTGGCCAGAGAGAGGCTGGTCATATTGGCACTCCCCAGAAGGAGCAATCCATAGGAATGAATGGAATTCTACAGTGTGTCAATCAAGCAAGTCTCTTCTTCTTGGTGTCCTTTAGTAGTGGTTTCTTTGCAGCAATTAGACCATGAAGTTCTGATTCACACACTCTCCTCTGAACAGTTGATGTTGAGATGTGTCTTTTACTTGAACTCTGAAGCATTTACTTGGGCTGCAATTTCTGATGTGCAGTTCAATGAATTTATCCTCTGCAGCTGAGGTAACTCTGGGTCTTCCTTTCCTGTGGCGGTCCTCATGAGAGACAGTTTCATCATAGCGCTCGATGGTTTTTGCAACTGCACTTGATGAAACTTTAAAAAGTTGACATTTTTCAGATTAAGACATGAAAGTCAGTCAAAGTAATGGACTGTCGTTTCTCTTTGCTTATTTGAGCTGTTCTTGCCATAATATGGATTTGGTATTTTACCAAATAGGGCTATCTTCTGTATACCACCCCTACCACGTCACAACACAACTGATTGTCTCAAACGCATTAAGGAAAGAAATTCCACAAATCAACTTTTAACAAGGCAATCCTGTTAATTGAAATGCATTCCAGATAACTACTTCATGAAGCTGGTTGAGAGAATCCCAAGAGTGTGCAAAGCTGTCGTCAAGGCAAAGGCAAAACTTTGAAGAATCTAAAATATATTTTGATTCCATGTTTGTTATTTCATAGTTTTGATGTCTTCACTATTATTCTAGAATGCAGAAACTAGTACAAACAAAGAAAAACCCCTTGAGTGGGTGTCCAACTTTTGACTGGTACTATGTGTGCCAGTTGCACTGGCAGTTGATAAGTAAGTATCAACGAGGTCCACAGTATGTGAACTTGTCCAAATTTCAGCAACACCGAGTCCAGGAAGACCCCTCTGGTTGTGTGTGTTGTTGCCACGACGTCGAACACGGCAAAGTGTACACAACGATGAGCGATGAGGCGGACGAAATACCGCTACCGATTAAGGGCTGGTTAGCGTGTGACGACGAAAGCACCTCGGGTAAGAAGGTTGGATACGGCCGAAGCAATGCCTTAGATCCATCTTCGGCTAAACTGAGGCATGAAGGATGGAATGTAAATTCTTCAAAACAGACTTGGTATTGACAGAGCTCACATAGCTCAAGTGAAGACAGGGCCTCAAAAATGGTGGGCTTATCAGTGATCATAGAACAACATCTAACTCCCGTGAAGGTACGGAAGGAGTTTTAAGGGAGCCGTAGCCTGCTGGCACCTTTCATGAACTATGATACTGGAGGGGCGTGTCCCTGGTTATGCAGCCACAATCTGCCACATACTTTCAATGTAGCTTGAGGGATGAGACCATAACAGGGCATAGTGTACGGACACTGTGTGTGTATCCGAGACTTGACCGTGTAGAATCGCTATCGTCTCTGCCCAATTCCTGCTATTTTGACTTCCTCCAGGAGGTTATGGCTGCAGCCATAACAGGGATAACCTCCTGGAGGAAGTCAAAATAGCAGGAATTGGGCAGAGACGATAGCGATTCTACACGGTGGACACACAACTTCCTGAACACAATCCAACAAGAAATACAGGGTTTACGAAGAAGATACAATTCAGGTGGGTATCAATTTACCAAGGAGGGAAAGGGCTGTACTCGAAGACAACGGTAGCTGTTTGTTTCGGTGTGTCTCGGTGTATGCGTCGATTGCCCTTTGGTATCGGCTTCGGATGCGTCGAGAGAAAGTTACTCCAAACGTCGTGCTTCGGGGTCGAGACTCCCGCTTAAATATGTATCAAGATCCGGGCTCGAACTCCCGCCGACATGAAGTCATCTGAACGGCACAATCAAGCATGAGCTATCAAGTCTCGGCGTTGGTGGACTCGGTCAAGCGAGGACCCGGAAGCCTACAGCGTCGCTGAGCTCCGTGATCACAGCTGAACTACAAGCGAGGACCCGGAAGCCTACAGCGTTGCTGAGCTCCGTGATCACAGCTGAACTACAAGCGAGGACCCGGAAGCCTACAGCATCGCTGAGCTCCGTGATCACAGCTGAACTACAAGCGAGGACCCGGAAGCCTACAGCGTCGCTGAGCTCCGTGATCACAGCTGAACTACAAGCGAGAGAGCTGGATCAAAGGGCTGGTGTGGCCACGTGTCAACAAGCAACAAAAAAAAAGGTACAACAGACAAGGATGGAAATGCGCGACAAAAAAACTAACAAAAATAAAGTTAGCTAATATGGTCAGGCACAATAACGTGAGTGGATTAGATTTAACTACTTAACTACTTCATTAAACTACTAACAGCACCAAAAATCAACTACTAACAGCACCAAAAATCAACTACTAACAGCACCAATTTGAGTCGTTGAAGAATCGCAATTCCGTAAGAAAGTAATCCAAAAAGGGATTAATAGCAATCTCATAATCCCAAAAACAAAACGTGAGAGTGAAGAAAATACAACGCCACATCACCTTTTTATAGTGACAGGTCACATGGGTACAGTAAGGGTGTGGCGTGACTATAAACATCTTTGATATTAAGCATCTCAAATCACATGGCGTGAAAGGGGAAGGAGGTTCCCATAGGTCGTTTAGCGACCAATTACAAAAACAGAAGAAAACCTCCAATTGTTGCTGAGTGGAGTAAGTGCTTGAATCCCAAATTGCGCACACTTTCCTTTGTAGTGCACTACTTTTGACGAGGGCCCATAGGACTCCAGCCAAAAGTAGTGCACTATACAGGGAACAGGGTGCCATGCGGGACAAATGAATAGTGAAGTAGACTAGAGTACAGTAGTATAGCAGAGTAACTGTTCTCCCAACTAAACCAGTGGCACCCTGCATTGTGCTGAAAGTCTTCAGAACTGTGTTGCATTGAGAGACAGCAGGTCACTTACTGCACTTCCAACATGGTCATTCTGACACTCAGAATAACGTGTCACTAAACAGCTAGATACTTCTGGTGCTGATACACACACACAGTGTCCGTACACTATGTCCTGTTATCGAGAGGTCTCATCCCTTATCAGTGTGTGTTCCACTTTATAACAATGTTCCTCGGGGACTGACTAGGTGGGTCCCAGTGGAAGCTATTGTCTTACAGGAGCCAGTATGTCTGGGTTAACTATGTAAAAACTAAAAAGATATATCTCAGATATGGGTCACATCACATCCCACGTTTGAGACGCATTAAAAACAGATTTATATGAGGAAATCGATTGGAACCGTCGACAACAAAGATTATTTTGTAGGTTACATGAAAGTGAGATGTGCAAAAACAGTCTAATTGTTCTCATAGTCCAATCCTCATCCAAATGGTCAACCATGATACATAATTGTTTTTTTGAATGTCATATTGTAAGTTGTACTATTTGTGGAGTTTGAAAAATACGACATAAAAGCCCTGCCTAGATGATTAGTGTTCACTGTGTATCGAGAACATTCGGCAGCTAAATGTTAAGTCGATGCGAATCAGTTTGATAAAGACTGGCCTAGCTGACAGGGGGAAAAACACGATGTGCTGGTATGCAAAAGTACTGTATGTCCTGCCACCAGCATGCGCGTTTTCTTCGCCGGTAGGCAACGTGGCCGCGTCATTCATTCAGCCTGCCAGCAGCCCAGTAAGTACACTGTGACCTGTCCAGTAAATATGGCACTAATCACTAGCTAGCTGAAACAAGCAGACAAGAATATAGCTGCGAGCAGCAATGAATGGGGTTCAGAAGATGAAAGGACAAGATCAGTTGGATAACAAAACAAGCACTATCTTTCCTGTATGTTCAATCAGTGACAGCATTACCATGTTTCTCTCTCTCAATACCACAAGGATGACGCAAGTGAAGTTTAATGCTGGAAGTTGGTCATCTTTGAATGCAGCTGGTAATTATACTTGAAGTCTAAAGTCATTAACATAGAGTTTATATAGCATACCAATTCAGAGGTCAATTTGACTAATGAGTGAAATATTTTCAGTGTTACTTTGAACAAAGCAGCTAATCATTATATTTATTAGAGGCTATATAGCAAATCTGCAGTCAATTTCACATAAGATTTTTTTTAACATTATTTTTAGCGTTAGCATATGTGCTAACATGCATCTATAGGTACAGTGCGACCATTGAAGACTGATGTAAGGTGTTTAAATACAAAAATCTGGAGTGAATCCGGCATATGGTTCATGAGGAGAAGACTATCGCAGATCATCTTAGGGACGTCCATGATGACGATGACAAGCTTTAAATCGATTGGCCACCGTGGAGTGGATTTAGGGGTTTAAATAAACACGTAAAAAAAATCTATATATAGGGTGGTGAGTAGGGTGGTTTTTCTGGGAAGTAAAGCCTTGGAATTTTGCTTAAATTCATCCAAAATGTTAGCCTATAACAGTAAACCTTTTTTGTGGGATACACATAAGGCAATTCTAGGTCTTGTGGCATATTTTGGTTAAACTATCCCCAATTAAATGGAATTGCAACCCTCCGCATGCACAGTGCATTCTTCCATCACATGCGGCAGTGCATTCCTTCCATCACATGGGGCAGTGCATTCCTTCCATCACATGGGGCAGTGCATTCCTTCCATCACATGGGGCAGTGCATTCCTTCCATCACATGGGGCAGTGCATTCCTTCCATCACATGGGGCAGTGCATTCCTTCCATCACATGGGGCAGTGCATTCCTTCCATCACATGCGGCAGTGCATTCCTTCCATCACATGGGGCAGTGCATTCCTTCCATCACATGGGGCAGTGCATTCCTTCCATCACATGGGGCAGTGCATTCCTTCCATCACATGGGGCAGTGCATTCCTTCCATCACATGCGGCAGTGCATTCCTTCCATCACATGTACAGCTGATTCTCAAGATCTTACACACTAACGAGATGCCATTGAGTCCACACTACCATACAGTCTGAGCCAAGGACTACATGCTCTCTGGTAAGTTGATTACAATACTGGGTGAATATATTTTACGTGACATATGTACATTGTATAAAATGTAATATATTTTGTCATTTTTTGTGAACTAGTAAATAGTAGCCTTTCAGCAAAGTGCGTTTAAATTAGAGGTCGACCGATTAAATCGGAATGGCCGATTAATCAGGGCCGATTTCAAGTTTTCATAACAATCGGAAATCTGTATTTTTGGGCGTCGATTTTTTTTTACAACTGACTTTCCTAGTTAAATAAAGATAAGAACACGTTCTTATTTTCAATGACGGCCTAGGAACGGTGGATTAACTGCCTTGTTCAGGGGCAGAACAACAGATTTTCACCTTGTCAGCTTGGGGGATTCAATCTTGCAACCTTACAGTTAACTAGTCCAACGCAATAACGACCTGCCTCTCTCTCGTTGCACTCCACAAGGAGACTGCCTGTTACGCGAATGCAGTAAGCCACGGTAAGTTGCTAGCTAGCATTAAACTTACCCTATAAAAAACAATAAATCATAATCACTAGTTAACTACACATGGTTGATGATATTACTAGATATTATCTAGCGTGTCCTGCGTTGCATATAATCTGACTGCGCATACAAGTATCTAAGTATCTGACTGAGCGGTGGTAGGCAGAAGCAGGCGCGTAAACATTCATTCAAACAGCACTTTCGTGCGTTTTGCCAGCAGCTCTTCGTTGTGCGTCAAGCATTGCGCTGTTTATGACTTCAAGCCTATCAACTCCTGAGATGAGGCCGGTGTATCCAAAGTGAAATGGCTAGCTAGTTAGTGCACGCTAATAGCGTTACGAACGTCACTCGCTCTGAGCCTTCTAGTAGTTGTTCCCCTTGCTCTGCATGGGTAACGCTGCTTCGATGGTGGCTGTTGTCGTTGTGTTGCTGGTTCGAGCCCAGGGAGGAGCGAGGAGAGGGACGGAAGCTATACTGTTACACTGGCAATGCTAAAGTGCCTATAAGAACATCCAATAGTCAAAAGTTAATGAAATACAAATGGTATAGAGAGAAATAGTCCTATAATAAGTACAACCTAAAACTTCTTACCTGGGAATATTGAAGACTCATGTTAAAAGGAACCACCAGCTTTCATATGTTCTCATGTTCTGAGCAAGGAACTGAAACGAAAGCTTTCTTACATGGCACATATTGTACTTTTACTTTCTTCTCCAACACGTTTTTGCATTATTTAAACCAAATTGAACGTGTCATTATTTACTTGAGGCTAAATTGATTTTATTGATGTATTATATTAATTAATTAGTCATTATTAGAAAAAAATAAAAATAGGCCGATTAATCGGTATCGGCTTTTTTGGTCCTCCAATAATCGGTATCGGCATTGAAAAATCATAATCGGTCGACCTCTAATTTAAATAATTTCTAACTTGTTAATTTCTGCTAGTTACTTTTTGCTACCATGTGGGTTTTAGCTTGCTTGAGCCTGCTAACTGAGGAGTGTTAATTCACCTGTTTCCATACACGTTTCTTTTTAAAACATTTATCTTACAAAGGAGTTGTTTAATCTAACTGATTAACTATTTATGTGTACATTGTATTTGGGTATTAAATTATTTTTTTCTAATCTTTACAGGAAATTGCCACAGGAACTCTGATGTGTGGAGACATTTCACTGTAGCTAATGTAGAAGAAAAAGCGGTGTACATTTACAAATACTGTGCCAAATCATATGTGAAGAACGCAACATAGATGCAGAATCATCTGGCCAAGTGCATAAAGTTCCCTCAGCGCTCACAACAGCGCAACCTCTGACAATAGTCCCACTACTTCTATTCGAGGTGAAAATGATGAATCAGACACCTCATTGATAGCAACAGCTCATGGTCCTCCTGGAATCAGAAGTTTTGACTCAATGGAGGAACGTAGTCAGAAATGCTGATGAATGTCTTGCTCGAGCTGTGTATGCAACTGGTTCACCTCTGATGCTCACAGGCAATGTGTGTTGGAAGAGATTTCTGAATGTTCTTCGCCCAGCATGCACCCCTCCAACCAGACATGCTTTATCTACTAATTTGCTGGATGCAGAGTTCAACAGAGTTCAAGTGAAGGTCGAGCAAATCAGAGAAAGCAGACTGTATTGCAATCATCTCTGATGGATGGTTGAATGTTCGTAGGCAAGGAATAATTAACTACATCATCTCCACCCCTCAACCAGTATTCTACAAGAGCACAGACGGGGGACAACAGACACACTGGTCTCTACATTGCAGATGAGCTGAAGGCAGTCAATGTCCTTGGACCACAGAAGGTATTCGCACTGGTGACAGACAATGCTGTGAACATGAAGGCTGCTTAGTCTAAAGTGGAGGAGTCCAACCCTCACATCACACCTATTGGCTGTGCTGCTCATGCATTGAATCTGGTCCTCAAGGACAACATAGCACTGAAAACAATGGATACACTCTACAAGAGAGCCAAGGAAATGGTTAGGTATGTGAAGGGTCATCAAGTTAAGGCAGCAATCTGGACCTTAAGTATGCTGGCAAGGCCTCCCGGGTGGCGCAGTGGTTAAGGGCGCTGTACTGCAGCGCCAGCTGTGCCATCAGAGTCCCTGGGTTCGCGCCCAGGCTCTGTCGTAACCGGCCGCGACCGGGAGGTCCGTGGGGCGACGCATAATTGGCCTAGCATCGTCCTGGTTAGGGAGAGATTGGTCGGTAGGGATCTCCTTGTCTCATCGCGCACCAGCGACTCCTGTGGCGGGCCGGGCGCAGTGCGCGCTAGCCAAGGTTGCCAAGGTTGCAGGTGCACGGTGTAGCCTCCGACACATTGGTGCGGCTGGCTTCCGGGTTGGATGCGCGCTGTGTTAAGAAGCAGTACGGCTGGTTGGGTTGTGTATCGGAGGACGCATGACATTCAGCCTTAGTCTCTCCCGAGCCCGTAAGGGAGTTGTAGCAATGAGACAAGATAGTAGCTACGACAACAATTGGATACCACGAAATTGGGGAGAAAAAGGGGTAAGAGCAGAGATCAACAACCGTGTCTCACCACCTTGGCCTGGATGAGGGCAAGGTTCTTGGCAGTCTGGCGAAGTACACTTCCAAGCAAGGGCTTTGGGATGGAGATGCAATATGCCAGTCGTGCCAACATATCCACTTTGTGGATCTGAGGCTCTTTCCCCTGTTGCCTCCATCATCCTCCAAATCCTCCAAATCCACCAACATCAGCCATCTCAGAGCGCAACTGGTCCTTGTTTGGGAACATACACATCAAAGCACGCAACAGGCTGACCAATACAAGGGTTGAAAAATTGGTGGCCATTTTGACAAATTTGAGGCTTTTTGAGCCTGACAACAAGTCATCCTCAACAAGGTTGGAAAGTGACAGTGAAGAGGAAGCCTCAGAGTATGATGTTCAAAAGGTGGACATGGAGAAGCCTGAGCTTTAGTTTCTAGACTATCATTTTACAGATGTATGATCTCCATTGGGGATCATTCAATATTCCCTTTCTTTTGTTGTTCAGTGAAATCATGTGAAGAGTCAACTCATTTAATTAAAAGTTCAATTCGTAACTAAATAAATAAATAAATAAATATATATATATATATATATATATATATTTCTATTGGAAGGATTCAATCATTTGAAATTATGTCTACTTATGAGGTTAAAGGTTTATGTTTCTGTCTCCATATGATATGGTAAATATATCTAAAGCAAAAATCCAATTACATTTAAAATTGTATTAATATTAATGTGCATATTCTCATTAATTCCCATATATTCTCATTAATACCCATATATTCTCATTAATTCCCATATATTCTCATATTTCCCATATATTTCCATTAATTCCCATGGATAATTTCCATCTCTGAATATTCCCCAAAATGTGCAACCTTAGTAGTGAGTACGGCCCAGTACATCACTGGGACCGAGCTCCCTGCCATCCAGGTCCTCTATACCTGGTGGTGTCAGAGGAAGGCCCCAAAAAATGGTCAAAGACTCTAGCCACCCAAGCCAGACTGTGCTCTCTGCTACCGCACATCAAGCTGTACAAGTGCAATGTCTGGAACCAACAGGACCCTAAACAGCTTCTACCCCCAAGCCATAAGACTGCTAAACAAGATTGTGTAAACATTTGATTAACTATTTAGCGAAACTCTTGCACCGACACCAACACCCATACTGACGCCATACACACTCACCACATACTCTGCTGCTACTGTCTATTATCTATCCCGTTGCCTAATCACTTTAACCCTACTTATATGTACATAGCTACCTCAATTACATAGTACATTGACTTGGTACTGGTACTCCCTGTATATAGCCATGTTATTGTTACACACTCTTTAATCCTTGTGTCACTATTTATACTTCTTGTTTTATCTTTAACTCTGCATTGTTAGGACCGGCCCTGTAAGTAAGCATTTCACTGTTGTGCTTCTTAAAAGAAAGGTGTAGACCGTGACAAATAAATACAATTTGATATCATTTTCACTCTGAATCCTCTAAAAACAAAACAGTGGCTCCGTGACTTCTCCTTTCCTTACTTGACGATGCAGTAATTTATTAACTAAACGGACACCGTTGTCACTAGCCAGCTATATATAGTAAATTCCCATTTCAAAAGTATCACATTGGCGATTTAATTGCCACTTCATGATTAAACAGATGACCTAGAAGTGTAATTTGGCAAAAGCGCATCTGGTCGTGAACAGCCTAGGAGAAGCTGGTTAGTATTTTTTGTACATATGCTTCGGCTTGCTGCCTTGTTTTTCAGGAATTGGATTTATTCTAAATATAGCATAAATTCCGTGTCTCCCCTTTAGCCGCATGTGGGATGAACATACACTTCAATATATGGATAAGATGATATGTGTGAAAGCAAAAACATTGGCTTGATGGATATATCCCAGGCATTATGTAAAAGCAAAATCATAGTTGCCACAGGACAAATTGCCAACTCCTGTCCAAACCCCCCAGTTTTCAGCTACCTCCTTGCATTCTGGCTACTAGTTACATCCTCCGTGTGTGTGTAGTGTGTAATGGTATATTCGGGGGAGGGGGAGGGGGGGGGGTATGTGGCTAGGTTTGCATGCTAGTTAACATGGTTGGTTGATTTATTCTCACTCACTAAAAATGCAGGACACCCTTTTATTCCGACACAGTATCCATTCCCACCATCACTTGCTAAGTTTACCGGGAATGTGTATCATCTAACGTTAGCTAGCAGGAGGAACACATATATATTATATATATATATATATATATATTTTAAAATATTTTGATATGATCACGGCATCATTTCAATACATTTGATAGAATTCCAATACATTTGGATATATTTAACATTACGCACCACATTGTGATATCTCGGTGAGTCTTCCTGTAAAAAGAAACAGAACAGAAAAGTACGATTGTAGGCCACAATTCCATGTAGCTTGATCTAGCTAACTTAGTTAGCAATCAATTATACCCCCCCCCCTTCATATAATTGCAGCAAACCTAATGCAAAGAATATCTGTAGCTCGCTGGTAAGTGAACATAATCCATTTGTGAGTCAGCACTGCTAGTGCTTGCTACTAGCTGAGCTAGCTAACCTTTATGAGCTGTTGATGTGTTTGTGGATTAACGTTAGCTCGCTACCAGTTACTGTACTAGCCGGGTAGTTAGCAACTAGCTAGCAGCCACGGGTTCATCAATACTAGGCTTTTTTAAATGGCTCGTTACCGAGTCAACAAGCTATAGCAAAGTAACGAAATATATACATTTACTCACGTCACTATCGACTTCGATATCATCGTTATCACTCATTCTTCGGTGAAATGGTGAATTTAAAATGAAAGGATAGCTCACAACATGAAGCAAACACCTGACGATGAGGAAAATGCACAGACAAGACAAGACCTCTTCTCCCTACAGTCAAGAACGAAAGAAATAAGACTAAACGAACACTATTTTACACGTGACTGCCTCAACACAGACAGCTACCGTTCCGCAATATGCCTGTAGGTGTATGGGATTTGTAGTTTTTTTGTACTATTATTACCAAATCCTCAAAACCATGATGTGGCTTGTCTATTAACCACATTACCCACAACTGAAACGAATGCAGTGCGTCAGAATAACGTCAAAAGCGTTCTATTTTTCCTCGCGATGAAGGCTGGGATGTGTAGTTTAGACAGGAGCTGCTTCAGTGGGGCAACGATTGAGACACGTGGATCGCTACAATAGCGATATCGGCCTCTTTATACTGTCAATGTTGAATACTATCTTCTTTATTTCTTTATTTTTCTATTTAGTAAACAATTGCGATATACATGTGTAATAGGCATGAACATTTATTTTACCACATTTGTCACATTTTACCACTTTGCTGTGTAAATCCTGCAACTGTGCTTTACATTGCATCTACTGATTGTAAAGTGTTTCCTTATTTGAAATGAACGTATTTTTCATCAAGGTCAACTATTAAGCTCCCCTACTAGCTCCCCTAATAAAATTTGATTTGATTTGATTTACTCTGCATAAAGATTGTGGGGGCAGCCCTGAGCGTATAGGGAATAATCTAGGCTTTTTTTCTCCACAAAATTGTACTCTATATAAGGAGCTTACAGAGTGGATTATTTGAGCTGCTCCATCAGCGGATCGGCAAATGTGTAAAAACACGCATAGTGAGGGTAGCATCCATTCCCCAACAGGTCAGGAGGGCACTGGCAGCTGCCAACGACACCCCCACCAACCACGTACACACTCGCAGTGACCCCCATCCATCCTCTCTCTCTTTCCCTCCCTTCATCCCTCATTCTATCCGCAGACTAGCTCTCTCCCTGTCTCTGACCAGATCCCCCCACCCACACAGATTCAGACCTTTCCTGCCATCCCTCTTTTTCCACCCCCTGTCTTTCCCTCCCTCCCTCCCTCCCCCCTCCCTCCCTCTTTTGCCCTGTCCCACAGCAGCAGCAGTGTACATAAAGCTGTAGGCTAAACAGGGTCACCCAGTTAGAGGGCCGTAGCAGCATAACAGTCCGTTTAAAGGGATGACAACACAAAAGGCCAGGCTTTAATAATGCATTCAGGCAGCGCTGCGGAACCACTATGTTTGTCTCCCAAATGGAACCCTACTTCCTATATAGTGGACTACTTTTAACTATACAGGTCCCATAGGGCTCTGGTCAAAAGTAGTGCACTATGTAGGGAATTGAGTGTCATTTAGGACACAGTCAATTTTTTTTATTTAACCTTTATTCAACTAGGCAAGTCAGTTAAAAACAAATTCTTATTTACAATGACGGCCTGCTCTGGCCAAACCCTAACCCTGGGCCAATTGTGCACCGCCCTATGAGACTTCCAATCACAACCGGTTGTGATACAGCCTGGAATCAAACCAGGGTCTAGTACTGCGATGCAGTGCCTTAGACTGCCGCGCAACTCGGGAGCACTCCATCTAGCTCCCTCTGTTCTGCAAGTACCACAGGAGGGCTAGGAAGACGTCTGGATGGACGTGTGATTCTAGACAGGAGGAGCAAACGTGTGGTTGTTCAGCTATCGTGAAGAAAAAATAATGATCAACTAAAATGTCAAGAAAAATCCATTTTAATTTTCCTGAGTGTTGTTTCACTTCAAAATATATAAATATTGCAGAAAAAAAGCTGGGTTAAGTGTACAGTCATGTTTGCCGTGTGACATGGTTTTTGTATTTAACAATCACACTGGACTGAAAAAGGTACAGCAGTCACGCAGAACAACATTACATGATAATCCCGAGGGCAACAGAGGGTCTATGAGTTTTTACCGCCTTTGATGCCTCCATCCCCCATCACGTCTTATCACTCTGTCTGTCAGAAGTAGGCTGCAGAGGTCTATGAAAAACCCTGTCAGTGGCAACCATTGATTGGCCTGTAGTCTGACAGAGAGAGAGAGAATGTTTATTTCACCCTTGTTTATTATCCATCTCACATATGTAAAAAAATAAATAAATAAATAAAAAATCCAATGCCATTGAAGCCCTTTGAATTGAATTGAGAGACAGAGAGGCAGAGTGAGAGAGAGGCAGAGAGAAAGAGGGGCAGAGAGAGAGAGAGAGAGGGGGAGAGATAGAGAGAGAGGGGCAGAGAGAGAGAGAGGCAGAGAGAAAGAGGGGCAGAGAGAGAGAGAGAGAGGGGGAGAGAGAGAGGCAAAGAGAGAGAGGTAGAGAGAGAGAGGCAGAGAGAGAGAAAGAGAGAGAGGTAGAGAGAGAGAGAGGTAGAGAGGCAGAGAGAGAGGTAGAGAGAGAGAGAGAGGGGCAGAGAGAGAGAGGGGCAGAGAGAGAGAGAGAGAGAGAGAGAGAGAGGGGCAGAGAGAGAGGCAAAGAGAGAGAGGTAGAGAGAGAGAGGCAGAGAGAGAGAAAGAGAGAGGTAGAGAGTTAGAGGTAGAGAGACAGAGAGACAGAGAGGCAGAGAGAGAGAGAGGCAGAGAGAGAGAAAGAGAGAGAGGGGCAGAGAGAGAGAGAGAGGCAAAGAGAGAGAGGTAGAGAGAGAGAGAGGCAGAGAAAGAGTGAGCTCTGGCACATTTCACAATATTTGGAACCAAGGACTGATCACCACAATCCACAAAAGTGGAGACAAATTTAACCCCAAAACTACCGCGGGATATGCTTCAACAGCAACCTTGGGAAAATCCTCTGCGTTATCATTAACAGCAGACTCGTACATTTCCTCTTTGAAAACAATGTACTGAGTAAATGTCAAATTGGCTTTTTACCAAATTACCGCACGACAGACCACGTTTTCACCCTGCACACCCTAATTGACAACCAAACAAAACAAAGGCAAAGTCTTCTCATGCTTTGTTGATTTAAAAAAAAAGTGTTCGGCATGAGGGCCTGCTATACAAATTGATGGAAAGTGGTGTTGGGGGAAAAACATACGACATTATAAAATCCATGTACACAAACAACAAGTGTGCGGTTAAAATTGGCAAAAGGCACACATTTCTTTCCACAGGGCTATGGGGTGAGACAGGGATGCAGCTTAAGCTCCACCCTCTTCAACACATATATATCAATGAATTGGCGAGGGCACTAGAACAGTCTGCAGCACCTGGCCTCACACTACTAAAATCTGAAGTCAAATGTCTACTGTTTGCTGATGATCTGGTGCTTCTGTCACAAACCAAGGAGGGCCTACAGCAGCACCTAGATCTTATGCACAGATTCTGTCAGACCTGGGCCCTGACAGTAAATCTCAGTAAGACAAAAATAATGGTGTTGCAAAAAAGGTCCAGTCCCTAGGACCACGAATACAAATTCCATCTAGACACTGTCGCCCTAGAGCACACAAAAAACTATACATACCTCGGCCTAAACATCAGCGCCACAGGTAACTTCCACAAAACTGTAAACAATCTGAGAGACAAGGCAAGAAGGAACAAAATGTTTGACATATATATTAGGATCTGGCTAAAAAATACTTGAATCAGTTATAGAGCCCATTGCCCTTTATGGTTGTGAGGTCTGGGGTCTGCTCACCAACCAAGAATTCACAAAATGGGACAAACACCAAATTGAGACTCTGCATGCAGAAATCTGAAAAAATATTCTCCTTGTACAACGTAAAACACCAAATAATGCATGCAGAGCAGAATTAGGCCGATACCCACTAATTATTAAAATCCAGAAAAGAGCCGTTAAATTCTATAACCACCTAAAAGGAAGTGATTCACAAACCTTCCATAACAAAGCCATCACCTACAGAGAGATGAACCTGGAGAAGAGTCCCCTAAGCAAGCTGGTCCTGGGGCTCTGTTCACAAACACAAACACACCCTACAGAGCCCCAGGACAGAAACACAATTAGACCCAAACAAATCATGAGAAAACAAAAAGATAATTACTTGACACATTGGAAAGAATTTCCAAAAAAACTGAGCAAATATAATGTTATTTGGCCCTAAACAGAGAGTACACAGTGGCAGAATACCTGACCACTGTGACTGACCAAACATTAAGGAAATCTTTGACTCTGTACAGACTCAGTGAGCATAGCCTTGCTATTGAGAAAGGCCGCCGTAGGCAGACATGGCTCTCAAGAGAAGACAGGCTATGTGCACACTGCCCACAAAATGAGGTGGAAACTGAGCTGCACTTCCTAACCTCCTGCACAATGCATGACCATATTATAGACACATGATTCCCTGAGATTACACAGATCCACAAAGAATTTGAAAAACAAAATACCACAGTGAAATACCACAGTGAAATACCACAGTGAAATACCACAGTGAAATACCACAGTGAAATATCACAGTGAAATACCACAGTGAAATATCACAGTGAAATACCACAGTGAAATACCACAGTGAAATACCACAGTGAAATATCACAGTGAAATACCACAGTGAAATACCACAGTGAAATATCACAGTGAAATACCACAGTGAAATATCACAGTGAAATACCACAGTGAAATACCACAGTGAAATACCACAGTGAAATACCACAGTGAAATACCACAGTGAAATACCACAGTGAAATATCACAGTGAAATACCACAGTGAAATACCACAGTGAAATACCACAGTGAAATACCACAGTGAAATATCACAGTGAAATACCACAGTAAAATACCACAGTGAAATACCACAGTGAAATACCACAATGAAATACCATAGTGAAATACCACAGTGAAATACCACAGTGAAATACCACAGTGAAATACCACAGTGAAATACCACAGTGAAATACCACAGTGAAATATCACAGTGAAATACCACAGTGAAATATCACAGTGAAATACCACAGTGAAATACCACAGTGAAATACCACAGTGAAATATCACAGTGAAATACCACAGTGAAATACCACAGTGAAATATCACAGTGAAATACCACAGTGAAATATCACAGTGAAATACCACAGTGAAATACCACAGTGAAATACCACAGTGAAATACCACAGTGAAATACCACAGTGAAATACCACAGTGAAATATCACAGTGAAATACCACAGTGAAATACCACAGTGAAATACCACAGTGAAATACCACAGTGAAATATCACAGTGAAATACCACAGTAAAATACCACAGTGAAATACCACAGTGAAATACCACAATGAAATACCATAGTGAAATACCACAGTGAAATACCACAGTGAAATACCACAGTGAAATACCACAGTGAAATATCACAGTGAAATACCACAGTGAAATACCACAGTGAAATACCACAGTGAAATATCACAGTGAAATACCACAGTGAAATACCACAGTGAAATACCACAGTGAAATACCACAGTAAAATACCACAGTGAAATATCACAGTGAAATACCACAGTGAAATACCACAGTGAAATACCACAGTGAAATATCACAGTGAAATACCACAGTGAAATACCACAGTGAAATACCACAGTGAAATACCACAGTAAAATACCACAGTGAAATACCACAGTGAAATACCACAGTGAAATACCACAGTGAAATATCACAGTGAAATACCACAGTGAAATACCACAGTGAAATATCACAGTGAAATACCACAGTGAAATATCACAGTGAAATACCACAGTGAAATATCACAGTGAAATACCACAGTGAAATGCCACAGTGAAATATCACAGTGAAATACCACAGTGAAATACCACAGTGAAATACCACAGTGAAATGCCACAGTGAAATATCACAGTGAAATACCACAGTGAAATACCACAGTGAAATATCACAGTGAAATACCACAGTGAAATACCACAGTGAAATACCACAGTGAAATACCACAGTAAAATACCACAGTGAAATATCACAGTGAAATACCACAGTGAAATACCACAGTGAAATACCACAGTGAAATACCACAGTGAAATATCACAGTGAAATACCACAGTGAAATATCACAGTGAAATACCACAGTGAAATACCACAGTGAAATACCACAGTGAAATACCACAGTGAAATATCACAGTGAAATACCACAGTGAAATACCACAGTGAAATATCACAGTGAAATACCACAGTGAAATATCACAGTGAAATACCACAGTGAAATACCACAGTGAAATATCACAGTGAAATACCACAGTGAAATATCACAGTGAAATACAGTGAAATATCACAGTGAAATACCACAGTGAAATATCACAGTGAAATACCACAGTGAAATACCACAGTGAAATATCACAGTGAAATACCACAGTGAAATATCACAGTGAAATACAGTGAAATATCACAGTGAAATACCACAGTGAAATATCACAGTGAAATACCACAGTGAAATACCACAGTGAAATATCACAGTGAAATACCACAGTGAAATATCACAGTGAAATACAGTGAAATATCACAGTGAAATACCACAGTGAAATACCACAGTGTGCCATCATCACAGCAATATTTGGACCCTGTCGCAACAAGAAAATCAAATCAAAGTTTATTTGGTGTGTGTGTGTGTGTGTGTGTGTGTCCTCTGTGTGTGTGTGTGTGTGTGTGTTCTCTGTGTGTGTGTGTGTGTGTGTGTGTGTTCTCTCTCTCTCTGTGTGTGTGTGTGTGTGTGTGTGTGTGTGTGTGTGTGTGTGTGTGTGTGTGTGTGTGTGTGTGTGTGTGTGTGTGTGTGTGTGTGTGTAGGTAAGCAAAGAAATAAAAACAACAAAATAACAGTAGCAAGGCTTTATGCAGACACCTGTTAGTCAGGCTTATTGAGGTAGTATGTACATGTAGATATGGTTAAAGTGACTATGCATAGATGATGAACAGAGAGTAGCAGCAGCGTAAAAGAGGGGTTGGGGGGCTACAGTGAAGAACAAACACCATTGTAAATACAACCCATATTAATTTATTTTCCCTTTTGTACTTTAACTATTTGCACATCATTACAACACTGTATATAGACGTAATATGACATTTTAAATGTCTTTATTCTTTTGGAACTTGTGTGAGTGTAATATTTACTGTTCACTTTTTATTGTTTATTTTACTTTTGTTTATCCATTTCACTTGCTTTGGCAATGTAAACATACATTTCCCATAACAATAAAGCCCCTTGAATTTAAAGAAATAGAGAGAGAGAAAGAAAGAATTAGAGAGAAAGAAATAAATAGAGAGAGAGAAAGAAAGAAATAGATTGAGAGAGAGAGAAAGAAAGAAAGAAATAGAGAGAGATAAAGGCAGAGGGAGAGAGAGAGAGGCAGGCAGAGGGAGGGAGAGAAAGAGAGAGATGGAGGTAGAGATACAGAGAGGGAGAAAGAGAGAACGAGAGAGAGAGAGACAGAGAGGAAGAGAGAAAGAGAGAGGCAGAGAGAGAGAAAGTGAGGGATCGAGAGAGAGAGAGAGAGATAGAGAGAGAGAGAGAGAGAGAGAGAGGCAGAAAGATAGTGGTGGAGAGAGAGGGAGAGGAGAGAGAAAAAGAGAGAAAGAGAGAGACAAAAGGAGAAGACGACCCCTCCAAGTTCTTAAAGCTGCGCCGTCTCTCCAAGACTCTCCTCCATGGCAGGAAGCTTAGCCCCCATGATGCACTGGGCCATACGCACTACCTTCTGTACAGCATTGCGGTCGGAGGCAGAGCAGTTGTGTTAGATGAACTTAGTTCTTATGTGTTCATTAACCAATTCAATTAAAACACTCTGTCCGTTTCTAAGAATTTGTAAGGTTCTTATTTGCATAAAATAGACAGAGACCAGTCAACCAAAATTAGCCAATAGTGTTTATTCTAGAGAGCTCTGGTCATAATACCATGTACATTGGTTTATATACCTCACATTTTGTCATAAATGTCCCTCCTCCTCTCAGATACAATGGCAATATAGTTCACAAGCCTTCTCACATTGTCTGCCACCTGTTAAACAATCTACCACAAGCTCAAGGTCTCTCCCCTCCCTGGGTAGGGACAGAATGTCCTGTAAGGAACACAAGCCTTCCCACATTGTCTGCCAGCTGTTAAACAATCTACTACTAGCCCAAGGTCTCTCCCCTCCCTGGGTAGGGACAGAATGTCCTGTAAGGAACACAGTATTCCAGCCTGTCTGACGATAGCTCCATTCGTTTCTAACAAGGAACAGAAAGTCCTTGTTCTAATTCTTGACTAAAACTACACGCATTATATTCAGTATTATGATTATAATAAGATTCATACATTCATACAGTAACAGAGTAGTATTCTGTTTAGTTATAGTTCTAAGCTAAATGTATACATAATTTAGTCATTATTCATAAAAATCCCATAACAAGTTGCCATACCAGGCAATGATGCAACAAGTCAGGTTGCTCTCGATGGTGCAGCTGTATAACCTTTTACGGATCTGAGGACCAATGCCAAATACTTTCGGTCTTATGAGGGGGAATAGACATTGTCGTGCCCTCTTCATGACTGTCTTGGTGGGTTTGGACTAGAGGTCGACTAATTCAAGTTTTCATAACAATCTACTGATCTGCCTTTTTGGATGCCGATTATGGGCGATTACATTGCAATACACGAGGAAACGGCGTGGCTGCGTGGCACAAGGTCACAAGGTCAAGGTCACATTGCAATACACGAGGAAACGGCGTGGCTGCGTGGCACAAGGTCCTTTTGATGGAGCCAAAGTAAAAAAAAATAATAATTACCCCCTTTTTATGGTTTCCAATTGGTAGTTACAGGCTTGTCTCATCGCTGCAACTCCCGTACGGACTCAGGAGAGGCGAAGATCGAGAGCCATGCGTCCTCCGAAACACAATTCAACCTAGCCGCACTGCTTCTTGACACAATGCGCATCCGACCCGGAAGCCAGCTGCACCAATGTGTCGGAGGAAACACCGTACACCTGGCAACCTGGTCAGCATGTAACCCTCCCTAAACCGGAAGACGCTGGGCCAATTGTGCATCGCCCCATGGGCCTCCCGGTCGTAGCCGGCTGTGACAGAGCCTGGGCTACTTGTCTCTGGTGGCACAGCTAGCACTGCGATGCAATGTACAATGTAACAGCAATATTTAGACTTAGGGATGCCATCCGTTTCATAAAATACGGAACAGTTCCGTATTTCACTGAAAGAATAAACAGGAATTCTTATAAGCGTCCGGGTTTGAGTCCCGCTCCTTGAAAGCGGCAGCTTTACCCTTTGTTGCCTTTAATCCAAAGCTTCTGGTTGAGATACGTACGTACTGTCACTGTGGGAACAACTTCATCGATGCACTTTTTGATGAAGCCTGTGACTGATGTGGAATACCCCTCAATGCCATCGGATGAGTCCCGGAACATATTCCAGTCTGTGCTAGCAAAACAGTCCTGTAGCTTAGCATCTGGCGTGGCGGAGGTCTTTGTGGGCTATACTCAGCCTTGTCTCAGGATGGTAAGTTGGTGGTTGAAGATATCCCTCTAGTGGTGTGGGGGCTGTGCTTTGGCAAAGTGGGTGGGGTTATATCCTTCCTGTTTGGCCCTGTCCGGGGGTGTCCTCGGAGTGGGCCACAGTGTCTCCTGACCCCTCCTGTCTCAGCCTCCAGTATTTATGCTGCAGTAGTTTATGTGTCGGGGGGCTAGGGTCAGTTTGTTATATCTGGAGTACTTCTCCTGTCCTATTCGGTGTCCTGTGTGAATCTAAGTGTGCGTTCTCTAATTCTCTCCTTCTCTCTTTCTCTCTCTCGGAGGACCTGAGCCCTAGGACCATGCCCCAGGACTACCTGACATGATGACTCCTTGCTGTCCCCAGTCCACCTGGCTGTGCTGCTGCTCCAGTTTCAACTGTTCTGCCTTATTATTATTCGACCATGCTGGTCATTTATGAACATTTGAACATCTTGGCCATGTTCTGTTATAATCTCCACCCGGCACAGCCAGAAGAGGACTGGCCATCCCACATAGGCTCTCTGTAATTCTCTCTTTCTTTCTCTCTCTCGGAGGACCTGAGCCCTAGGACCATGCCCCAGGAATACCTGACATGATGACTCCTTGCTGTCCCCAGTCCACCTGACTGTGCTGCTGCTCCAGTTTCAACTATTCTGCCTTATTATTATTCGACCATGCTGGTCATTTATGAACATTTGAACATCTTGACCATGTTTTGTTATAATCTCCACCCGGCACAGCCAGAAGAGGACTGGCCACCCCACATAGCCTGGTTCCTCTCTAGGTTTCTTCCTAGGTTTTGGCCTTTCTAGGGAGTTTTTCCTAGCCACCGTGCTTCTACACCTGCATTGCTTGCTGTTTGGGGTTTTAGGCTGGGTTTCTGTACAGCACTTTGAGATATCAGCTGATGTACGAAGGGCTATATAAATAAATACATTTGATTTGATTTGATCTGCGTCATCTGACCACTTCCATATTGAGCGAGTCACTGGTACTTCCTGCTTTAGTTTTATTTGTAAGCAAGAATCAGTAGGATATAATTATGGTCAGATTTGCCAAATGGAGGGCGAGAGAGTTTTGTACTCATCTCTGTGTGTGGAGTAAAGGTGGTCTAGAGTTTGTGCAATCTACTATCTACTTATTAGGGCTGTCAGAGTTCATTAGTGCAATCTACTATCTACTTATTAGGGCTGTCAGAGTTCATCAGTGCAATCTACTATCTACTTATTAGGGCTGTCAGAGTTCATTAGTGCAATCTACTATCTACTTACTAGGGCTGTCAGAGTTCATTAGCGCAATCTACTATCTACTTATTAGGGCTGTCAGAGTTCATCAGTGCAATCTACTATCTACTTATTAGGGCTGTCAGAGTTCATTAGTGCAATCTACTATCTACTTATTAGGGCTGTCAGAGTTCATCAGTGCAATCTACTATCTACTTATTAGGGCTGTCAGAGTTCATTAGTGCAATCTACTATCTACTTACTAGGGCTGTCAGAGTTCATTAGCGCAATCTACTATCTACTTACTAGGGCTGTCAGAGTTCATTAGTGCAATCTACTATCTACTTACTAGGGCTGTCAGAGTTCATCAGTGCAATCTACTATCTACTTATTAGGGCTGTCAGAGTTCATCAGTGCAATCTACTATCTACTTATTAGGGTTGTCAGAGTTCATCAGTGCAATCTACTATCTACTTACTAGGGCTGTCAGAGTTCATCAGTGCAATCTACTATCTACTTACTAGGGCTGTCAGAGTTCATCAGTGCAATCTACTATCTACTTATTAGGGTTGTCAGAGTTCATCAGTGCAATCTACTATCTACTTATTAGGGCTGTCAGAGTTCATCAGTGCAATCTACTATCTACTTATTAGGGTTGTCAGAGTTCATCAGTGCAATCTACTATCTACTTATTAGGGCTGTCAGAGTTCATCAGTGCAATCTACTATCTACTTATTAGGGCTGTCAGAGTTCATCAGTGCAATCTACTATCTACTTATTAGGGCTGTCAGAGTTCATCAGTGCAATCTACTATCTACTTATTAGGGCTGTCAGAGTTCATCAGTGCAATCTACTATCTACTTATTAGGGCTGTCAGAGTTCATCAGTGCAATCTACTATCTACTTACTAGGGCTGTCAGAGTTCATCAGTGCAATCTACTATCTACTTATTAGGGCTGTCAGAGTTCATCAGTGCAATCTACTATCTACTTATTAGGGCTGTCAGAGTTCATCAGTGCAATCTACTATCTACTTATTAGGGCTGTCAGAGTTCATCAGTACAATCTACTATCTACTTATTAGGGCTGTCAGAGTTCATCAGTGCAATCTACTATCTACTTATTAGGGCTGTCAGAGTTAGTTAACTGTTTGTAATTTTAGTGCACTTTTATTTTTATTTTAATTTTGATTAATCTCATTTTCTGAAAGCGTGTAAAATACAGTACACTGAAAACATCCCAAATACATCGGCTATACAGCCAGAAACAACAATGAGATGTCAAATACATCGGCTATACAGCCAGAAACAACAATGAGATGTCAAATACATCGGCTACACAGCCAGAAACAACAATGAGATGTCAAATACATCGGCTATACAGCCAGAAACAACAATGAGATGTCAAATACATCGGCTATACAGCCAGAAACAACAATGAGATGTCAAATACATCGGCCATACAGCCAGAAACAACAATGAGATGTCAAATACATCGGCTACACAGCCAGAAACAACAATGAGATGTCAAATACATCGGCTACACAGCCAGAAACAACAATGAGATGTCAAAACAAGTCGACATTGAGGTCAAAAGAAGGTTGGCTTTATCAATGTACAACATTTTTTTGCTTTTCATTACTTTGGACAAAATTAAGAGGTCAATATTCTCGTAAGGATTTTTGAATAAAAAATCATTTAAATCACATCAACTCCTGTGATTAACTCAATAAAAAAAAAACTTGTTTGAGAACCCTAGTTGTATATGTTTTAAAAGGTGTCATTGAATAAAAAATTGCGTTCCAGCGCTGAATTAATGACGTATTACTGTTTTCACCTCTTTTGTCGTCTTCAATCCGGGTACTTCAAGGAAACACTAGATGGCGCTAATGGACACTGCAGCTCAGAGGCATTAATGTCGTTTTTTCTGCTTCTGGTTTATTACCGTGCATAAGACAACACGTCCTAACACTGGACAGTAATTATACATGAATACAGAGTCAATGGTTACGTTGTCTACGGTGACCTAGTAGTACATACTGACATAACACAGCACTTCAGGGTTTTTGTATGGCAGATCTCATTGCTTTGTATACAGCTGCAATAAGGTCACACACACACACACACACACACACACATACACACACACACACACACACACACACACACACACACACACACACACACACACACACACACACACACACACACACACACACACACATACACACACACACACACACACACACACACACACACACACACACACACACACACACACACACACACACACAGACCACATCACACAAGGACTTCATTTGACAACACCGACCGAACGCAGGCAGTGTGAAGGGAAGAGGGACATACACCTAGAAGGTAAGAACCTAAATGTTGGTTCTGAGGGTGAAAAATGCTTTATTAGTTGACTCACACTCTCACTTCAGCTCGTAGTTTCACTCCATTTTCAGAGGAGAAAGCAGTCAGGGTTTAGTGTCATGTCTGACGCTGTTGGATGTTTCTGGATAATCCACTGGCAGAACTGTAAAGAGACTCATACAACGTGACAGGTGCCCTAGGCTGTATCCCAAATAGCAACCTGTTCTTTATTTAGTGCACTGATTTTTATTAGGGTAGTGCACTTTTTAGGAATAGGAGGCCATTTGGATCCTACATCTATTCTCAACTTTTGCACACTCTCAGTAAAAATGAGGGTTTGACATTTCTTTGACAATGTTTTATTTATTTATTTTTTTACCTTTATTGAACAAGGCAAGTCAGTTAAAGAACTAATCCTTATTTACAACGATGGTCTACTTTTAATTAAGGGATTACAATATGGTAGTTCCCACGCGTTCAAGAAGAAGACAGCTCCTACCGACTGCTCCCTTGTAAAGAAAGACCTTCTTCCTTTAACAGTTGAATAATGTTTGACACTTCAACACAAGATGTTGTGTGTGTGCATTCCTTTTTTTAATTTTATTATTTTATTTTTTTACAGTTTTCCATAGTATTCAAATACCAATTCTACATGAAGATTCTCGTGGACTACTAGTAGTAGAGGTAGGAGAGTTGTGGTATGTAGTTATTGTGTGTTTAAACAGTAGGTGAACACAGTCTACAGGCAGCATACTAAAAACAACATCCCTCACAGCAGTGGAAGGGAGGATGTGGCTATAGAGATATAGAGAGTAGGGAGGGATGAGGTGAGCAGCTTGGCATCAAAGCCGAAGGGGCGTAATGCTTTGAGGTGGGAAAGCAAAGGCAAAAGGCGGTACTGTCTCTGAATGTCACAGAGATTTAACCTGAAGACATGAAACTGACTGCATAACTCATGCAGATTCAACAAACAGCATTCAAAAACAGATCATTAACTAGGAGATAGTGAGATACAGAATGTGAGTATTACCTGCTGTAAATCTTTCATTTTATATTTACAAGACAGGCTAGACTAGTATGCTGCAAGCAATGGTTTAGGCAATAGTATTTTAAGGACAAATGACTGGAATTTGAAGGATTTTTGCCAAATAGAATGAACCCCCCCCTTCTCTCTCTGTCAAAGGCTCCAACCAGAAAAGAAGATACAAATGGAAGATACCATTGACACCGCCATGGGGGTGTTCTCTTATCAGTACCTGGCGTCCAATGACAGTTTACTTTTCAACATCACACCAACCCACTTCCCCCCCCTGCCACCCATAATAGACCAGACCATCAGCTTCACCATCATAGTGGTCCTCTTCATCACCATGGTTTCACTGGGCTGTACCATGGAGGTGTCCAAGATCAAGGTGATTCTCATGATGGTGTTCATATCTAGTTTCTGGTTGTTTCAGACTTTTTGTGGTTAATTTCATTTTCTTTCTTTTATGTTTTTTTTGTGATTAAAGCAGTTTTAAGGTTTATGAAATGTATACAAATTAAATATTATATTCATAACATTTAATATTGTTATTAATCTATTTCTATAGACCCACATCCTGAAACCTAAAGGAGTAGCCATCGCAGTGGTGGCACAGTTCGGAGTAATGCCCCTCACTGCCTTTTCATTGGCTAAGGTTAGTTTTTCTCATTGGATAAGGTTAGCATTTCTCATTGGCTACGGTTAGCATTTCTCATTGGCTCAGGCTAGTATTTCTCATTGGCTCAGGCTAGTATTTCT
This sequence comes from Oncorhynchus mykiss, assembly GCF_057628025.1. Lineage (NCBI taxonomy): Eukaryota > Metazoa > Chordata > Actinopteri > Salmoniformes > Salmonidae > Oncorhynchus > Oncorhynchus mykiss. The sequence continues at coordinate 88,110,017 of NC_143025.1, read as the reverse complement.
CATTGGCTCAGGTTAGTATTTCTCATTGGCTCAGGCTAGTATTTCTCATTGGCTCAGGCTAGTATTTCTCATTGGCTTAGGTTAGCATTTCTCATTGGCTACGGTTAGCATTTCTCATTGGCTCAGGCTAGTATTTCTCATTGGCTCAGGCTAGTATTTCTCATTGGCTCAGGTTAGTATTTCTCATTGGCTCAGGCTAGTATTTCTCATTGGCACAGGCTAGTATTTCTCATTGGCTCAGGCTAGTATTTCTCATTGGCTTAGGTTAGCATTTCTCATTGGCTACGGTTAGCATTTCTCATTGGCTCAGGCTAGTATTTCTCATTGGCTCAGGCTAGTATTTCTCATTGGCTTAGGTTAGCATTTCTCATTGGCTACGGTTAGCATTTCTCATTGGCTCAGGCTAGTATTTCTCATTGGCTCAGGCTAGTATTTCTCATTGGCTCAGGCTAGTATTTCTCATTGGCTCAGGTTAGTATTTCTCATTGGCTCAGGTTAGTATTTCTCATTGGCTCAGGCTAGTATTTCTCATTGGCTCAGGTTAGTATTTCTCATTGGCTCAGGTTAGTATTTCTCATTGGCTCAGGCTAGTATTACTCATTGGCTCAGGCTAGTATTTCTCATTGGCTCAGGCTAGTATTTCTCATTGGCTAAGGCTAGTATTTCTCATTGGCTCAGGCTAGTATTTCTCATTGGCTCAGGTTATTAGTTTCCATAGCTGTCTTGGCGTTTTACAGTCTGGCTCCCAGGCCTTCAGGAATGACAGGACAGGACTATGCCAAGCTGTTCAGTGTAGCCTCAGGTGTGCGTCCTGTCCTGTGTCTTCAGGTGTTACAGCTGGGGCCGATGGAGGCTGTAGCGTTGCTGATCTGTGGATGCTGTCCAGGGGGAAACATCTCCAATATACTGGCCCTGGCACTGAAGGGAGACGTGAACCTCAGGTAGACAACATTCTTAACTATTCACATGGAACCTCTATGAATTTTGATTTATTCTCTCCCAAATGTTCCCGTTATCACAGTGTGGCATTAACGTTCAGGTGAAAATCATCTTGTTTCTGACTGGGTCTCCACCCTAAAGACTGGTCTCATTAGTCACTGACTGTTCCCCAAATTTGACATATTCCTGGTAACTACATCTCATTTTACTACCATTCAAACGTTTGGGGTCACTTAGAAATGTCCTTGTTTTTGAAAGAAAAGCAACATTTTTTGTCCATTAAAATAACATCAAATTGATCAGAAATACAGTGTAGACATTGTTAATGTTGTAAATGACTATTGTAGCTGGAAACAGCAGATTTGTTATGGAATATCTACATAGGCGTACAGAGGCCCATTATCAGCAACCATCACTCCTGTGTTCCAATGGCACGTTGTGTTAGCTAATCCAAGTTTATCATTTTAAAAGGATAATTGATCATCAGAAAACCCTTGGTAATCACCCTGTTTTCAGACCTACATTCATGCCTTGGTAATTAGCCTGTTCTCAGACCTACATTCATGCCTTGGTAATCACCCTGTTCTCAGACGTACATTCATGCCTTGGTAATCACCCTGTTCTCAGACCTACATTCATGCCTTGGTAATTAGTCTGTTCTCAGACCTACATTCATGCCTTGGTAATTAGTATGTTCTCAGACCTACATTCATGCCTTGGTAATTAGCCTGTTCCCAGATCTATATTCATGCCTTGGTAATTAGTCTGTTCTCAGATCTACATTCATGACTTGGTAATTACTGGCTTACATTGACCTAGATCAAGGTCCCTTAATTGGCGGCCTATGGGCCAAATTTGTCTCATGACCTTTTTTATGCATCCCCAGTAATTATACTGTATATACAGTACCAGTCAAAGGTTTAGACACACCTACTCATTCAAGAGTTTTTCTTTATTGTAGAATAATAGTGAAGACATTTGAACAACAAAATAACACATATGGAATCATGTAGTAACCAAGAAAAGTGTTAAACAAATCAAAATATATTTATATTTGAGATTCTTCGAAATAGCCACCCTTTGCCTTGATGACAGCTTTGCACACTCTTGGCATTCTCTCAACCAGCTTCATGAGGAATGCTTTTCCAACAGTCTTGAAGGAGTTCCCACATATGCTGAGCACTTATTGGCTGCTTTTCCTTCACTCTGCGGTTCAACTCATCCCAAACTATCTCAAATGGATTGAGTTTGGGTGATTGTGGAGGCCAGGTCATCTGATGCAGCACTCCATCACTCTCCTTCTTGATCAAATAGCCCTTACACAGCCTGGAGGTGTGTTGGGTCATTGTCCTGTTGAAAAACAAATGATAAGTGCAAACCAGATGGGATGGCGTATCGCTGCAGAATGCTGTGGTAGCCATGCTGACAGTGTCACAAGCAAAGCACTCCCACACCATCACACCTCCTCCTCCGTGCTTCACAGTGGGAACCACATATGCAGAGATCATCCGTTCACCTACTCTGCGTCTCACAAAGACACAGAGGTTGGAATCAAAAATCTCAAATTTGGACTCATCAGACCAAAGGACAGATTTCTACCGGTCTAATGTCCATTGTTTGTGATTCTTGGCCCAAGTCTCTTCTTCTTATTGGTGTGTTACTATACACTCCGGCCTCCTGACTGTTTGCTTAAGAAAAAATACCCCGTGGCTGAATCTAGTTGATGATCCCTGACCCAGATCATAAAACTATTATATGAATGAATTCCACCATCAGACACCCCATCCATCCCATGAATGAATTCTACCATCAGACACCCCATCCATCCCATGAATGAATTCTACCATCAGACACCCCATCCATCCCATGAATGAATTCCATCCCATGTTTTAGTTTGAACCGGCAGATCCCCAACTCCTCTATTGGCCACTACCCGTCCAAGACCTTAACATACAGTGCCTTGCGAAAGTATTCGGCCCCCTTGAACTTTGCGACCTTTTGCCACATTTCAGGCTTTAAACATAAAGATATAAAATTGTATTTTTTTGTGAAGAATCAACAACAAGTGGGACACAATCATGAAGTGGAACGACATTTATTGGATATTTCAAACTTTTTTAACAATTCAAAGACTGAAAAATTGGGCGTGCAAAATTATTCAGCCCCTTTACTTTCAGTGCAGCAAACTCTCTCCAGAAGTTCAGTGAGGATCTCTGAATGATCCAATGTTGACCTAAATAACTAATGATGATAACTACAATCCACCTGTGTGTAATCAAGTCTCTGTATAAATGCACCTGCACTGTGATAGTCTCAGAGGTCCGTTAAAAGCGCAGAGAGCATCATGAAGAACAAGGAACACACCAGGCAGGTCCGAGATACTGTTGTGAAGAAGTTTAAAGCCGGATTTGGATACAAAAATATTTCCCAAGCTTTAAACATCCCAAGGAGCACTGTGCAAGCGATAATATTGAAATGGAAGGAGTATCAGACCACTGCAAATCTACCAAGACCTGGCCGTCCCTCTAAACTTTCAGCTCACACAAGGAGAAGACTGATCAGAGATGCAGCCAAGAGGCCCATGATCACTCTGGATGAACTGCAGAGATCTACAGCTGAGGTGGGAGACTCTGTCCATAGGACAACAATCAGTCGTATATTGCACAAATCTGGCCTTTATGGAAGAGTGGCAAGAAGAAAGCCATTTCTTAAAGATATCCATAAAAAGTGTCGTTTAAAGTTTGCCACAAGCCACCTGGGAGACACACCAAACATGTGGAAGAAGGTGCTCTGGTCAGATGAAACCAAAATTGAACTTTTTGGCAACAATGCAAAACGTTATGTTTGGCGGAAAAGCAACACAGCTGAACACACCATCCCCACTGTCAAACATGGTGGTGGCAGCATCATGGTTTGGGCCTGCTTTTCTTCAGCAGGGACAGGGAAGATGGTTAAAATTGATGGGAAGATGGATGGAGCCAAATACAGGACCATTCTGGAAGAAAACCTGATGGAGTCTGCAAAAGACCTGAGACTGGGACGGAGATTTGTCTTCCAACAAGACAATGATCCAAAACATAAAGCAAAATCTACAATGGAATGGTTCAAAAATAAACATATCCAGGTGTTAGAATAGCCAAGTCAAAGTCCAGACCTGAATCCAATCGAGAATCTGTGGAAAGAACTGAAAACTGCTGTTCACAAATGCTCTCCATCCAACCTCACTGAGCTCGAGCTGTTTTGCAAGGAGGAATGGGAAAACATTTCAGTCTCTCGATGTGCAAAACTGATAGAGACATACCCCAAGCGACTTACAGCTGTAATCACAGCAAAAGGTGGCGCTACAAAGTATTAACTTAAGGGGGCTGAATAATTTTGCGTGCCCAATTTTTCAGTTTTTGATTTGTTAAAAAAGTTTGAAATATCCAATAAATGTCGTTCCACTTCATGATTGTGTCCCACTTGTTGTTGATTCTTCACAAAAAAAATACAGTTTTATATCTTTATGTTTGAAGCCTGAAATGTGGCAAAAGGTCGCAAAGTTCAAGGGGGCCGAATACTTTCGCAAGGCACTGTAATTATCATAGATATTAAACAACGTCATCAGTTACCGCGTCACACCTTTCACCCTCGTTTTAACCACCTAGTCAGTCATTAACCCCAGAACGTACCTGGAAACCTCCATTAGGACACGATACCTAGAGATGCAGAGGAGATTTTACTCCTCTTACCCCCCCTGTAGGTATCATCTGAATGAACACTGTCTCTGACTGTCTCAAGGACTTGCCTACTGTTAATTATTAATAATGGCAACTGCCAAATATTTTACTCACACTAGTCTCTTGTTTATGTGTGCAGAGATGACATGTACACGAGTGCTGTCTGTCAGGATATAGGACAAATAGATTCAGATATTTTTCTTACTGTTTGTTTTTTTAAGTATAACATTATCCACAGAAAAAGACAAACTAGATAACAGAACAACCGGAATGACACTATAGTTGGTTGTTTAGCAACAAAACAGATGCTTGCAGAAGTATAGGACAAAACAGCTGGGGTTTTTGCTTAGATTGCTGACTTTAGTTAGTCTCCAAATGTTTATTGAAAACATAACTACACTTGCACAATGAGTCTCAGAAAAAACATGGTTACAGTTGTTTGGTTAGCTAACTAGCGAATGTATTACCATATTAGGATTAGATATGCCATTATTCAAAACAACTCAAAACAAGACATGGTATCAAGATACAAGGAGCTGAAGCGTCATTGTTGCTAGGTCTCTGGCCATCCAGAATCACAACACATGGACTTCTGACCCTTTGAAACTTGCACTTTGTTTTCCCGACATTGTCAACTAACCCTTCTATTGAGATGACTGCCCCCTTGGCATTCACCCAATAGAGAAATGTCCGAGTTGTGATTTCAAGGTCACAGCTATGTGTTGTTCCACGTTCCGTCAATGTGGATATCGAGCGTAACCATAACATCACGTTCGCCAGGTTAGGAAGAATGGAAATACACACATATGTAAGTAACCCTGCTATTTATACACGACTATCTCTCTCTCTCCCCCCTCTCTTTCTATCTCTCCCTCTCTCTTTCTATCCCTCTCCCTCTCTCTTTCTATCCCTCTCCCTCTCCCCCTCTCTTTCTATCTCTCTCTCTCCCCCTTTCCCTCCTCCTCTCTCTCCTTCCCACACATATGTAACTAACCCTGCTGTTTATACACGACCATCTCTTTCTCTCCCCCTCTCTTTCTATCTCTCCCTCTCTCTCTCCTCCCTCTCTCTTTCTCTCCCCCTCTCTTTCTATCTCTCCCTCTCTCTCCTCCCTCTCTCTTTCTATCCCTCTCCCTCTCTCTTTCTATCTCTCTCTCTCCCCCTTTCCCTCCTCCTCTCTCTCCTTCCCACACATATGTAACTAACCCTGCTGTTTATACACGACTATCTCTCTCTCTCCCCCCTCTCTTTCTATCTCTCCCTCTCTCTTTCTATCCCTCTCCCCCTCTCTTTCTATCTCTCTCTCTCCCCCTTTCCCTCCTCCTCTCTCCTTCCCACACATATGTAACTAACCCTGCTGTTTATACACGACTATCTCTCCCTCTCTTTCTATCCCTCTCTCCCCCTTTCCCGCCTCCTCTCTCTCTCCTTCCCTTTCTCTATCCCCCCCACTCTGTCTCTCTCTCCGTCCCTCCTTCTCTCTCCCTCTCTTCCTCCTCAGTATTGTGATGACTACCTGCTCTACATTCCTAGCCCTGGGTATGATGCCACTGCTCCTCTACCTATACTGCCAGGGCTTCTCCAACCTGGAGAGTGCTGTCCCCTACGCTGGCATCACTCTGGCCCTGGTCATGACTCTGTTCCCTTGTGGCATCGGCATCCTCATCAACTACTACAGGCCGCAGTACTCCAAGACCATTACCAAGGTATGACAGATAATGGTCTGCGTTTTGGGTAGTCTCACGTTGCCATACCTCCAAAATCATGTCGTTGTCATGCCTTCCTTGGAGGAGTTTTAGGGAAACTCCCTTCCTGTTTTAGGGAAGCCTGGAGGGCTTCGAGGCTAGCTTTTGAGTAATATCTTCAACTGGGTAGTTAGGTTTACAGTTAGATTTTACAATCTTGTTGAAAAACACAAATCTGGTAAAGGGCCTCATTTTAAAAGTTCAAAACATTGAAAACATACAGGTTGTTTTAGACAGCCCAGCATAAATTGATAATAATATACAGTTTGTGGCTGAATGTCCTCCTGCTCTTCAGATCGGTCTGTCCCTCCTGTTGATATCCATGGTAGTGATCGGCCTATTGGCCAGCGTGACCAGAGGAAGAATGAATGTGATGCTGACCGTCCTGTCCCCTCAACTAATGGCCACTGCTGCCCTCATGCCCCTCATTGGCTACACTTTAGGATACGTCCTTTCATACCTGTTCAGAGTCAACAGATCGTAAGTCATGGTGATGAGGATGATGTTGAAGGTAAACTGTAAATTGATGAAGATTAGGATTACCATGATGGTGAAGATCAAGATTATAATTATGTTGATAGATTGCATGTGAAGTTTTTCTATAAGAAAAAAAAACAACGTATCTTCCTATTCCTCTAGTAAAAGTATATTCCAGCTCAGTAGATTTCTAATGCTAAATGCTTGGAGGAAAGAAACTCATTTACCTCAGTTAGAATTCAATGTCAAGCAATCAAATCCTTATTTGGACATCCTTCCTTCTTTCCTCAGGGGGCAGAGGACCATCGCCATGGAGACGGGATGTCAGAACATCCAGCTGTGTTCCGCCATTTTGAAGGTGGCGTTCCCTCCCGATGTGATTGGTCCGCTCTACCTCTTCCCTATAGTCTACATAGTGTTCCAAGTGGGAGAGGCCTTACTGCTCATCGTCCTCTTCTGGGTTCACCAGAGGTTCTTTAAAACAACAAAGAAAGGTGGGCTTGACTGACCCTTGTCTTTGAATGATATACAGTTAAAAAAAAGCATCTAGTCTGAGACCTGGACATCAGGTCCCTTATGATTACATCAGTTTTGTCATCACAAAGTGTCTCAGAGGAGGAGTACTGATCTAAGATCAGGTATCCCCGGTCTTATTCTTTATTTTGTTAGAAGGCCAAACTGATCCTAGATCAGCACTCTGAGATGTTTTATGATTTTTTTTTTATGTATTTATTTTATTTCACCTTTATTTAACCAGGTAGGCCAGTTGAGAACAAGTTCTCATTTGCAACTGCGACCTGGCCAAGATAAAGCATAGCAGTTCGACAGATACAACGACACAGAGTTACACATGGAGTAAAACAAACATACAGTCAATAATACAATGTGAGCAAATGAGGTGAGATAAGGGAGGTAAAGGCAAAAAAAAGCCCATGGTGGCAAAGTAAATACAATATAGCAAGTAAAACACTGGAATAGTAGATTTGCAGTGGGAGAATGTGCAAAGTAGAGATAGAAATAATGGGGTGCAAAGAAGCAAAATAAATATGTGTGACCTCAGGCCTGGAGGGAAGCAAAAGTCATTCCGCTACCTAACCTTGGTTAGCGCGCACTGCGCCCGGCCCGCCACAGGTGCGCGATGAGACAAGGATATCCCTACCGGCCAAACCCTCCCTAACCCGGACGATGACAATTGTGTTGTTAGACTTCAGTGCGGCTTTTGACATTATCGACCATAGTCTGCTACTGGAAAAACTTGTATTATGGCTTTACACCCCCTGCTATATTGTGGATAAAGAGTTACCTGTCTAACAGAACACAGAGGGTGTTCTTTAACGGAAGCTTCTCCAACATAATCCAGGTAAAATCAGGAATTCCCCAGGGCAGCTGTCTAGGCCCCTTACTTTTAAAATTCTTTAACGACATGCCACTAGTTTTGAGTAAAGCCAGTGTGTTTATGTATGCAGACGATGCAGACACTACACACGTCAGCTACTACAGCGACTGAAATTACTAACAGTCAACAAAGAGCTGCAGTTAGTTTCGGAGTGAGTGGCAAGGAATAAGTTAAGTCATGAATATTTCCTAAACTAAAACCATTGTGTTTGGGACAAATCATTCACTAAACCTTAAACCTCAACTATATCTTGTAATAAATCATGTGGAAATTGAGCAAGTTGAGGTGACTTAACTGTCTGGAGTAACCCTGGTTGTTGGTAAACTGTCATGGTCAAAACATATTGATACAACAGTAGTTAAGTTGGTGAGAAGTCTGTCCATAATAAAGCGCTGTTCTGCCTTCTTAACAACACTATCAACAAGGCAGGTCCTACAGGCCCTAGTTTTGTCACACCTGGACTACTGTTCAGTCGTGTGGTCATGTGCCACAAAAGGGACTTAGACCATTGTAATTTTTCTCAGAACAGGGCAGCACGGCTGGCCCTTATATGTACACGGAGAGATAACAATAATATGCAATGTCAATCTCTCATGGTTCAAAGTGGAGCAGAGACTTCGTGACTACTTGTTTTTGTAAGAAGTGTTGACAAGCTGAATGCACTGAGATCCAAGGTACTATTCATATAGTTACTTAAAATGCCTTTATTTGAATGGCATGATCAGTGGAAACAAAGACTGAAAAACTTGACACAATTTGGCTGCATGGCCTTCGTCAGGGAGTACAAAGATATGCATTATCCTCTTTTGAACAGCTTTTCTCAATCAACCCTGATTTGAAGCCGGAGTGATTACAGGAATTCATTGGACAACACCTAGTATGTAACACTATACACATTAAAAGGTGAAAGACTGTAGATATGGTATCAAGAGTGAAAAATCAAGGCTAGAAGTTGTCTGTCTAAACTACTGGCACACGGCTCTGACACCCATACATACCCCACAAGACATGCCACCAGAGGTCTCTTCACAGTCCCCAAGTCCAGAACAGACTATGGGAGGTGCACAGTCCTACATAGAGCCATGACTACATGGAACTCTATTCCACATCAGGTAACTGATGCAAACAGTAAAATTAGATTTAAAAACAGATAAAAATACATCTTGTAGAACAGCGGGGACTGTGAAGAGACACACACAAAGGTACAGACACAAGCACACACACACACACATTGTAATATTGTTGTACAATGCAGAATGTAACTATGATGTACTGTTTTATCATGCAAGTCATTTTTGTAGCCCAGGCAGAGTGGCTGCTGCATCGGCTGAACTGACAGGGATCCCTAACGGTCACAGAATGTTCCGGAAGCTCCAAATGATCAGTATCTCTCTCCGAATGATCAGTATTTCTCTCGAGCATCCAGAAACAATCACATCAGTCTGATGATTTACCATGAACCATTACGATAAGTACAGTCGACTTGAAAACACCCCCCAGTAACTGCATTTACAAATCGGTGTCTCGCATTGATGGTGAGGCACGGCTACTGTCGTTTTGAACAGGTGGAGCGATTGCGCCAATTGACTACCGTATGACACATTTCCGGAATGAAATTGGTAATTATAAGTACGTACTGTCTGTACTACACGTGTATTTATGATCAAGGCAAGCTAGTGCAGTAGGTCTGTGTGTACAAGCTATAGAAAACATTGTAATAAGTGACGTTTTAATACTGAATGTTTCAAACAATAAAATCTAAATCTAAATCCACGACTAAGAACATTTTTACAAACAGTGGCAAACAACTCTTTGTGGAAGTTTCACTTTATTCTCAAGTTCTGACATACAAAATGCCCTGGGCGCTTTATTTAAAACTGTTTTCATTTGTCGTTTGCTGTGTCTTGTTCTTTTTTCAATTAAGTACAAATTACAACCCTCATATTGAACACGGAGAGAGAAAAAAAAACAAAAACAAACAAAAACGACTTCATTTAGCATTAAAAATTGTTACTTTCCAAACTATTCTCTAGGTTGTGTCGACGCTTCATTACAATACCTTGTGAAAGGAAACGTGTATAATGCTTTATAGAAACAAAAGAGTACAGACACAGACAACCACTCCGGTAAAACGGTCAAAACAAAACGGGTGAAATAATAACGCAGCCTGCCACAATGTTTTCACCAGACGTCTTAAAACGAGGACCTTTATTGCCGCCACAAAAAAAAACTGATCACAATCTGATACACCCCCCCCCAAAAAAACAGATCACAATCTGATACACCCCCCAAAAAAAGAAGAATGGCGTTCAATCAAATAAATCACAGCATAAAACTAATCAAATCCCCCCCAAAAAAAGAACCCTACACTGAGATCAGAATGGTTCGACCCAAAACCTTAGCCAATCACATTCATAGCCATCATGGAACGGGACTTGAATTCTCAACAGCTCATGATATCAGAGCTGACAAACAAAAGCCGGTAGAGGGGGGGGGGGGGGGGGGGGTCCACCACACGAGTGTTGAATGATAAAAAATAAAAAAAATGTAATACCTTACCAAGAATTACATCCATTATTACAAATAAAAATACTAACCAAAACCCCCAGAAGGTTTTAGACTTGATGCTCAAATTGAAAACGAAGCCCTCGTTGTGTTCACAGCAAGAGCCACGCTTTTACTGAGAACACTGACCATACAAAAGTAGGTCAAAGATCAGCTATGTCAGAAGAGAAGAGCGGAGGGAGGAAACGGAGGGGGAAATACAGGGACACCAGGCAAGAACCGCTGGGTAAAACAGTTCCTGCCCTGTCCTGTTTTGTCTGAATGTGAGTATTTATGTACGAGGTGTGTGTTTATTTTAAAACGTGTATACTCCTGCGCTAGGTGTTCTCAGTGGCGGCTGTCCGTAGACGGGGAGCGAGAGCCACGAGACCTGGAAGGAGACCTGGAAGGTGCACGCTGTGCAGGGGGAGTGGAGTTGGGGGAGGCAGACTTGCTGGGCTTAGAGGGTCGTTTAGAGGAGGAGGAAGAGGTCTCTTTGGCCCTCGGGGGTGGGGAGCCAGGGGCAGCAGCACGGGGCGCTGGGGAGCCGCTGTGGGAACGAGAACGAGAGCGTTTGTAGTCCCTCTTGGGGGAGCGGGCTTTGGGGGAGTGGGACCTGGAACGACGAGGGGTCCTGGAGCGGGACGGGGAACGGTTACGAGAACGGGAGCGAGAACGAGAAGAGCTCTCAGAGCGGGAACGACTCCTTGAACCCCTGGAGGAGAAAGAGGGGAAAAGGTGAAACCAACCGCATCATCACTTTACTGACACTGCCGTCCTCAGTTCCTTAGAGGAAACACTAGTAGAAACATCTAGAAGGGCTTATTCTCCAGACCAACTCACCTCTTCTTAGCTGCCTCGATCAGTTTGATTTTCCTTCCATTGATCTCCTTGCCAGACAGCTTCTCAAGGGCGTTTTTCAGGTCGCTGTAAGAAGCGAACTCAACCACTCTGAAGACCGACACGACAAAACAACAGGTCAGTGGAATACAACTGACAAGGAGGGTTGAATGTAAAACGTTTTAGGAGTAGGTGGATGTTGGAGAGTTTACACGTAGTTTACACGTAGTTTACAGGTCTAGAAAGAAGGGGTAGTTTACAGGTCTAGAAAGAAGGGGTAGTTTACAGGTCTAGAAAGAAGAGTATTTTATTATTCTTACCCTTCGTTGAGCTTGGGGCGGTGTGCGTCTGCAAAGGTGACTTCCCCAGCCTGTCTCATGAAATCCTTCAGGTCCTACACAACGACAGGCCAAGTTAGGACCAGACCAGGACAACACGGTCAACATAATGTATCATCATTCACCAACGAGAGAAAAAAAGGTTAGATATCATAGGAGGAACTACAGAGACTAACAGAGACGACGAGAGGGGTCCAAGAACCTCAGAGATCACAGCAGAATTACTAGTACTAATTACTGGTCCAGCAACAAAGTCATTGTGTTAAAGTAGTTGTTCCATTTACCAGTTAGGTGTCTGTGTGCATGTTGATGTACGGGACAAGCCAAATGGACAGGAAACGGTTTGGAAAATGTCACACACTTCCTTAAGAAACTCCTTTGTGAAAAGAGCTTGGCAAAAGAAAACGTGAATAAAAATCTTCCCGGAAGTACATAAAAAAACGTACTCTCTAAATTAGGTCTGTAAAATGGAGGAAGATTTTTTTTAAAGACAAAAAGAACTAAAAAAAAAAATATATAATCTTTTGAATTAAAAGTATATTCTTGGACCCCACTCACTGTAAACAACTACATAGAACAGTTCATATAGAACATACTGAATGAGCAGTAGAGGAGCTGTGTTGAGCAGCATGTTGAATAAGGTTGTCTCTTGCTAGCTAGGAGCCGAGGGCACAGGGCTCCCTGCCCCCTAACGCCTGGGACGGGTACCATGTCTAGGGCTCGGCACCCCTCCCCCCACCCCTCTCAGGCTCAGTACAGAGGAAGAGAGGAAACCAATACCTGAGACCCCCCTTGGAGCGGGCCGCAGCAGACTCTCCTAGTCCACCATACCATCATAACCACCTTGATCGCACCTCGTCATCCAACCTTGACCTCTCGTGACCTCGCTCAGCAGATTTTATCCACCTCTGGGCACCGCTCACGATGTGCGGACGGAATCACAGCACACGGGGGGGAGGGGAGGGGGGTGAGGGGAGGGGGGGTTGCATGGATCGATTGAAGCCTCTCAAATTTACGAACCACCATCGATCAGGCCAACACGCCAGCCACCATCAACACCACCATCGACTCTCTTTCTGCCCATCTGCCTCTCTGTTTGCGATTTCTCCCTCTCTGTCAGCACAGCGCTCCCGCCGTTGAGGGGGGGGGCAGCGAGTGCGAGCGAAGTGGTCGCCGGCCACGCCAGTGCTTCTAGAGCAGAGTGGGTAGTGGGACCCAGGGGGGGGGGGTGGGACCTCACCCCCAACCAAGCGAGGAAGGGAGCACTCATACGACCAGCAGGAGGATACCAATTAGGAGTAGGCCGACAGGCACTCTGGCTGGCACGACATGGCTCAACCCAGAGAGAGGGACCCTGATTGGGTTAACTCCACCATAAGAAGCGCTCTCGTCCATACGACACAACAGTCAGGCTGGTAAATAAAGGGGTGAAGAATTGGTTAAAATAAAATAAATAAACAAGACAAATTAGTTTTGTTTTTTCCTCTCTTTTGTATCTTATCAAACTGTATTCTTTAGATGCAGTAAATATCTATGGCTGGTTATTTTCACTGGAAGCTCTCAGGAGAGAGCTAGATGGGCTCTCAGCACATATAGCCTCTTATAGTTCAAAATCACTTGTAAGGAGAAATGAGACCCAACAACACATTTGGCTAGTGCTGCTGATTTTCATATGCATGTGCTCTCAGCCCATTAAAATATTATTACATTCTCTCCAATAAACGTAAGGAAAAAAAACATGACTGAATTTCTTTACCTGGAGTGAACCAGGCAGTTGCCTTGAGATCATTACTAGTGAAGATAAGGTATAAAAGCTGAGCATTGTCACTCTCTCCCTCTGATTACTCAGCACCTGGTGTTGTTACTAACAGGCAGGTACGGTAGATGAGCAGACACGCCCAGGTAAGGAACTCACCTGCCAGCTGACGCGAGATGACAGGTTCTCCACGATGAGACGGTTCTCCGTGCGCATCGGTGGGGGGTTCCTACTGTGGCGGGAGAGAGAGAAAAGTATGAAAACCTTGCAGATAATCTAGAACCGTGGTTCCATAACAGTGGGCTAAAACCCATTGGTGAGTCATCCACAGCTAGTTCCTTCCTTCTAGCTGAAGCTTGGAGTTCATCCTGACTAGTAGCCTATTACATTTTGTTGTAGTGGGAGAGAGAGAACACAAGCACCTCAAGGGCTGATCTAGGATCAGTTTCCCATTGTCCATTCATTATAGTTTAACATCCTTAACAGACCCTAGATCGACACGCCTATTCAGATTTTCTATATTCAGACCCATGATTCTGACTAGAAATATCAAATAGTACCACCGGGATTAGAGTCAATGACAAAGAACAGTGTTGCCCCTCCCACTGAGCTGATAGTTTGCTGACCTCCTAGATTACGTTGATTTATATCCATTGCACATTTCCGAAAGGTGCCTCGTGTAGACAGAATGTTGAATAAACTGTCCTTTGAACTTACTCTGCCGGTGGTCCACTTGGTTGGTTGGTCCTTATGGAAATTTGAGACAAAATATTCCACAGGAAAGTATTATTAAAACATACTTTTTATTTTAAAATTCTGGTACCGGCGTCGATATTTCTATCACCTGATATATGCATGCCCCGTATGTATGCGTTCCTCAGGGGATGAACAAAAAAACCATGAAAGCCAAACACACAAAGCAGAGTTTTGAAGTTGGTTGGATAATATATATATTTTTTCTCCTTGGGGATATTTTGTCTAAAATTTCCTCTTGTAAAAAAGGGACTGTACAGTCTTCTGAGATCTATTTGTTTAGCGACTAGTGTGGGTAGTCCACACTGAGACTTGTAAGAGCTAGCCAATAATATTTAAGTCCAAGTACCTCCGACTATCCTGGGAGCCACGGCCATAGCGATCTGGGAAGCGGCCTCCTCCTCCTCCTCCTCCTCCTCCCCCTCTGTCACCACCACGTCCTCGCCCACCACGCAGGCGCACACGAGCATGCTCAATGGTCACCCTGAGAGAGAGAGAGAGAGAAAAAAAAGAAGAGGCCTTAAGACACAGAACAGGTTATGGAATGCTGTTATAATAACCCAGGACTATTTATTGATATGTGCGCCAACGTGATGATGTGCAAATGTCCATCATGAACAGAGATGCTGCTTTACCTCTCATTGCAGAGCTCCTTGCCGTCCAACTCATAAACTGCATCCTCAGCATCCCTAGGATCATCAAACTCCTGGAGAACAGATTACAACATTCAGACGATCTATTCTAGACCTCCTGTCTACAAGGTTTTCTACTAAACCATGTAACTAGCCTATGGTAGCAATTATCTAGTAAGTAGAGGTCGTAATTGAGGGTTCAGATATGTGCCTCTTGCCTCAGTGTGTATACTGACCCCCAAAAACTAAAACCTGTATGCGAGTCCACACTGCACTTAGCCAAGACTGAACTGCCTCCTTAACCTGGGGCTAAGAACAACGCAGTGTGAAATGACATGGTGTAGGTGTGTGTGTGTACTTTACCACAAAACCAAAGCCCCTCTTGAGGTCGATGTCTCGGATGCGGCCGTATCCTTTGAAGAATCTCTCCACGTCCTTCTCTCTGGCGGACGGGTTCAACCGGCCCACAAATATGCGGCAGCCACTCATTCTGCCTGTAAAATATGTCTATCCGAAAACAGAGTAAATCAAATGTATCATTTTAAAATAATTCCCTAAAATGACACATTTTGAAACTAAAAAAAAGAAACCCCACCCACTATGTGGAAGGAATGTTGTAAGAAACTCAAACGACACCATTCATCTTTTCTGCGTAGTTAAATGCTACACCCACAACATTAGCAATTTTAGCTAACTAGAATTATATATAGTACACAAATTGGGAGTATTAAAAAAAAATATATATACACTATTTTAGATGCCTAAAACGTGATAAACCGCGTATACTCATCCCGGAGAGGTTTTAAAACCGAGCGTTTATCGTGACCTTAACGTGAGCTGCGACACAGACATTGTGCATTTTTTAGGGGGGGGGGCCTTGTGATTGCATTTTGCAAACGCAAGATAAACAAACCTAACTAGCTTGTTAAAAACATTGTTTCCCCACTGGCAATACTAGTGCAATAATGCTGTTAAAATGAGTTTTTGTCCATTTAAAAATTGTACAAATGTTAATATACCTTTTGTGTTGGGTTTTTTCCTTCCTTCGGAGGGATTGTCTTGCTGCTTTTACTGCGAGGAGGACACAAAATGGAGCCCGTTTTCTCTCGGCTTTTCAATGACACGCTGCAGTACCGTGTCTCTGCCGCTAGATGTCACCCAGTCACACGGTTCACCATCTACATCAAAACAATGGTTTGGTGTTTGTTCGTCACAGGACAGGGTGCAAAAATGGCATTGGCTCTTTACTGACTGTTCGTAAGATGCGCAACTAGGTGGGTGCAGTAGCATGATAATATGACTGACGGACAGAGACACACATTCGCCCTGTACACTCAGGTGTGGTTGTCCTGGAGTGTCCTTGAGGTAACAGTGGGTAGGCCTTTTAAGGATCTGTTCTCTACAGGCGTTTCACTCATATGTTTACTACACATGGGTACATCAATCTTTTAGTCTGCTTACTTTTTTACTACATTACTATTATTATGTCAGTCTTTGGGCCGTCGAATAAAAAAACATTTAAAACACAGTTTTGACCTATTTTAGGCTTCCATTCAGCTGTTCTTAAACCGTGTATTCTTCTCTGCTTCCTGACTAAGTTGGGCGGCAGGGTAGCCTAGTGGTTAGAGCGTTGGGCCAGTAACTGAAAAGGTTGCTGGCTCGAATCCCTGGGCCGACAAGGTACAAATCTGTCGTTCTGCCTCTGAACAAGGCAGTTAACCCACTTGTTCGTAGGTCATCATTGAAAGTAAGAATTTGTCCTTAACCGACTTGCCTGGTTAAATAATACAAATAGAAAACTACAGAAGGTGAAAATCCTCTTATAAAAGTAGAGATCCAACCGTTCAGTTTTGCCAAATCAATAAAATAAAAAAAAAGGCCGACAACATTCACCTATTTTTTGTTCTACAACATTTTTGAGTAACGAAATACAACGTATGGCTGGAACTATCTGGGTGAATTGAACACAAATACCAAGTTACATTATATTTGGCCATGCAGTGTTAGCGGAAACGATGTTCAGCTGAATTCTCATTTGTAGTGGAATAACCCTGACCTGCATTCTTTTTCAGTATAGAAATGTCAATATTGCTTGCCTCCTAAATTGCTCTATATTCCCCTACAGTGCACTACTTTTGACCAGGATCAATAGGGCTCAGGCCAAAGTAGTGCACTATATAGGGAATAGGGCTCTGGTCTAAAGTAGTGCACTATATAGGGAATAGGGCTCTGGTCAATAGTAGTGCACTATATAGGGAATAGGGCTCTGGTCTATAGTAGTGCACTTTATAGGGAATAGGGCTCTGGTCAATAGTAGTGCACTATATAGGGAATAGGGCTCTGGTCTATAGTAGTGCACTATATAGGGAATAGGGTGCCATTTTGGATACACACAATATGATTTTCAATGTAAAAAACCCCAACTAAATCAGGTCTCACACATTTCAAAAGAAAGCTTTAATAAGAAATAGTTATGTACACATGGTAGAATTAAATTAAACTTTATACAAATATTAAAATACTATCTTCACGCCCATTGCAATGTACAGAGGAAAACCAAAACATGAAATCATTGAAATGCAGAATCAAGAGATGGACATTATTTTCTTTTGTCCTTTTCTAGGAAACAACACCGTAGAACAGTGGTCTGGACGCCAGAAAAACGCTTTAAAACTTTCTTTCTTTTTTTTTACACTTCAATGCAACATTTACAATTTCTTAAGACAGGAAAAAAAGAAACAAGTATTTGTTTTAGATGCTTAGCCTTTTGAATATCACCGTTGCTGAAGAAGCCTTGGGGAGGACAGAGAGAGAAGAGGATGGACTTTATTTAAAATCCCATCCAAAAACAAAAAACACAGTTGTATGACTAGTAAGGCAACTGGGGAAACACTGAAGACGTTTCAACATCGTAAAGCAGGTAAATATGGAGGAAAAACATTTTAAAAACAAATGTGGAAAAAGGAGTTCAAAACAACGACTCAACTCAGACCCTGTCTGGAACTAATGGACTCGGGTGGTGACCTCATCTCCCAAGACGCACATGACCTGCTTTCCTCACACACCAGAGATACATTAAAGCTGTGCTCATTCAAATTTGAACTGAACATTTAAAAACAAACATTTAATTAAAACAAAAGAAAAATGGTCGTTTACAATGCGCTGTTTTTTTCAGCTTTTTAAAGACTCAGATTCACAAGGTCACTAACAGTTTTGAAGCAACTCTGCAGAAAATGAGCCGATATTCCATCCTTGTAAACCCAACCTGGCCACACACACACACCACACACACACACATAATAAATAGATTGGAAAAACAAATATATATTACCCAATGTGCAGTCACCAAACACACAAATCAACATGGTTTTCATCATGAAAAAAAAATAAACTCCCCTGCTTTGAACAGAACAAGGCCTTAGTTAATTTAACATTACAGCGTAACACTCTTCATTCATGAAACAGTCATGATGTGTTGTTCAGTTCCACGGCCAAATACACACAGAGAGAGAGAGGAGAGAGGAGAGGAGAGAGGAGAGGAGAGGAGAGGAGAGGAGAGGAGAGAGAGACACACACACACAGGTGCCTAGAAGATACTGTAGCCACTAAGACACCCCAGATAGCCACATCAACAAGGGAGCAGAACACATAACAGGTATCGGTTGTTGTGACGAACAGAAAAAAAAGGCAAGCGTGTCGTTGATCTTCTTTTTTTCATGACACAGATCTGTCCGTTTATAACCCTGCCGCTGGCTCTGGTGACGTGCTCAATCCATCCCATGGTGCATTGTCTTCTGACAGGTGGCCTCACTCCTAGGAAACACTAGACAAAAGTGTCGCTGTCTGACCCAAGACAATGCCCTACTTGGAGATGCCAGAGTGGCAGCAGAGTTGGAGAGGGAATTCATGCTTAGCTTAGCAGGATGTTTCAGAAAGAAAGAGAGAGAGAGACAGAGAGAGAGAGAGAGACAGAGAGAGAGAGAGAGAGAGAGACAGAGAGAGAGAGAGAGACACAGAGAGAGAGAGAGACAGAGAGAGAGAGAGAGACAGAGAGAGAGAGAGAGAGACAGAGAGACAGAGAGAGAGAGAGAGAGAGAGACACAGAGAGAGAGAGAGAGAGAGAGAGAGACACAGAGAGAGAGAGATAGACAGAGAGAGAGAGAGACAGAGAGAGAGAGAGAGACAGAGAGAGAGAGACAGAGAGAGAGAGAGACAGAGAGAGAGAACATGCAGCATATGCCAGCGAACAAAGCCCAGGCCCAAACCAAGACAGTCCTCACTGAAGAGAGATACTCTTTATCTCCACTAGAGAGGCACAAGTTCAAGTCTGTATCCACAGTCATCATCACCATCAGCAGCCGTGGTAAAAACATCAGTATGTTTTCCACTAACCTTGCAGTTGGACATGAAGCCTTTGGGAGTGTGGTTGATCAGGTGCAGGCCTAGAGAGACGTGTGTTCTGTGTAACAGGGCTATCCATAAATGACTGCTGTGTACATAGTAACACATACAGACAGTACCAAACCTGGACTATGCTGTGTACATAGTGAGACAGACAGACAGACAGTACCAAACCTGGACTCTGCTGTGTACATAGTGAGACAGACAGTACCAAACCTGGACTCTGCTGTGTACATACTAACACATACAGACAGTACCAAACCTGGACTCTGCTGTGTACATAGTGAGACAGACAGTACCAAACCTGGACTCTGCTGTGTACATAGTGAGACAGACAGACAGACAGTACCAAACCTGGACTCTGAGATTGTATGCTTTTATACATATGTATCTATATTCAGCTGAAACCACTTGATGCCTGCCTGCCTGCCTGCCTGCCTGCCTGCCTGCCTGCCTGCCTGCCTGCCTGCCTGCCTGCCTGCCTGCCTGCCTGCCTGCCTGCCTGCCTGCCTGCCTGCCTGCCTGCCTGCCTGCCTGCCTGCCTGCCTGCCTGCCTGCCTGCCTGCCTGCCTGCCTGCCTGCCTGCCTGCCTGCCTGCCTGCCTGCCTGCCTGCCTGCCTGCCTGCCTGCCTGCCTGCCTGCCTGCCTGCCTGCCTGCCTGCCTGCCTGCCTGCCTGCCTGCCTGCCTGCCTGCCTGCCTGCCTGCCTGCCTGCCTGCCTGCCTGCCTGCCTGCCTGCCTGCCTGCCTGCCTGCCTGCCTGCCTGCCTGCCTGCCTGCCTGCCTGCCTGCCTGCCTGCCTGCCTGCCTGCCTGCCTGCCTGCCTGCCTGCCTGCCTGCCTGCCTGCCTGCCTGCCTGCCTGCCTGCCTGCCTGCCTGCCTGCCTGCCTGCCTGCCTGCCTGCCTGCCTGCCTGCCTGCCTGCCTGCCTGCCTGCCTGCCTGCCTGCCTGCCTGCCTGCCTGCCTGCCTGCCTGCCTGCCTGCCTGCCTGCCTGCCTGCCTGCCTGCCTGCCTGCCTGCCTGCCTGCCTGCCTGCCTGCCTGCCTGCCTGCCTGCCTGCCTGCCTGCCTGCCTGCCTGCCTGCCTGCCTGCCTGCCTGCCTGCCTGCCTGCCTGCCTGCCTGCCTGCCTGCCTGCCTGCCTGCCTGCCTGCCTGCCTGCCTGCCTGCCTGCCTGCCTGCCTGCCTGCCTGCCTGCCTGCCTGCCTGCCTGCCTGCCTGCCTGCCTGCCTGCCTGCCTGCCTGCCTGCCTGCCTGCCTGCCTGCCTGCCTGCCTGCCTGCCTGCCTGCCTGCCTGCCTGCCTGCCTGCCTGCCTGCCTGCCTGCCTGCCTGCCTGCCTGCCTGCCTGCCTGCCTGCCTGCCTGCCTGCCTGCCTGCCTGCCTGCCTGCCTGCCTGCCTGCCTGCCTGCCTGCGTTGAGGTCCATTCTGAAGCTGAGGGGGGAAGTAGGCATTAAGGGCTCGTTAGTTCCCAGTAAGAGAGAGAGGGAGCAGTCTTGTATTTTCTGTACATGGGTGGTAGTTTAGAGATCAGAAGGGTTAGTTTAGAGATCATTGCAGAAGGGGTAGCCAGGACGTGGGGAGAGGATACTGGTGGTGGAAATAGTTATGTCTAATTTCACGGTTGGTAATAGTTGGGGGTGAAGTTGGACTCTGCTCTTGTCTTTGAGCCGTGTGAGAAGTTGCAGACGTGGAGGGAGGTTGAGTTTCTTTGACATGATTCCTGTTTTTGGTACGCTGGGTCATTTTGTAGTTCTGTGGTTCAGAGCTGTAGGGTAGAGTGGTATAATTCAGGTAGAAGGCCCCAGTAGAAGCCTCAGTGTTTCCTGGTCAGCTCTAGGGTAGGGTGGTATAATTCAGGTAGAAGGCCCCCAGTAGAAGCCTCAGTGTTTCCTGGTCAGCTGTAGGGTAGGGTGGTATAGTTCAGGTAGAAGGCCCCAGTAGAAGCCTCAGTGTTTCCTGGTCAGCTCTAGGGTAGGGTGGTATAGTTCAGGTAGAAGGCCCCAGTAGAAGCCTCAGTGTTTCCTGGTCAGCTGTAGGGTAGGGTGGTATAATTCAGGTAGAAGGCCCCAGTAGAAGCCTCAGTGTTTCCTGGTCAGCTGTAAGGGGGAGTGGTCCTGCTGCAGGGGCATCAGGCTTCCTTTAACAGGGGGATATCTAGAGAGATAGAGATCATAGCATCAGGCTACAGTATAAACGCAGGTAGGAGTGAAGATGGGATGTTAAACGGCCAACGCTAAGCCTTCGACAGTTGAGGACATGCATTTGTACACAAACACGGCACCACCTACCATCAGAGAAGTCGTCTACGGAGGTGGCAGAAAGCAGGCTGTGCTGGTCGCTGCTCTCGGAGTCTCTACGTCTGGCCAGAGTGACCAGGGGTGGGACACCACCACACGCACCTCCTCCGTGCTCCGTAACCCACGACGACGAAGAGGAGGAGGAGGAGGGGGCCTGGTGGACTAGTACTGTCTCTGCGCGACGGGAGGATGAAGAAGAGGAGGAGGACGTGGAGGGGAGGCACAGCTCTGTATCTCTGTGATGGTGGGACTGAGACCTACTGCTGGGCCCCTCGGCCCCCTGGGGCCCCTCAGACAGGACGATCTGGACCCGGGACTCTGGAGGCGGTGGGAGGGAGGCACCTCCGCTACCGTAAACCGCCTCCTCATAGGAGGGGAGGGCCACCTGGAGCCCCTCCACCACCATGGAGGCTGGCTGGCCTGACACACCCTGCTCACGCCTGGAGAGAGAGAGAGAGAGAGAGAGAGAGAGAGAGAGGGGGGGGAATAAAATATAAGAGAAAGAATGAGTGTACGAGAGAGGGAGGAGAGAGATCTTTAGGTTATTGCATGCCATCCAGTATTTCTGGTGGTGTGGTGCTGTGTGATGTTCCTGTCCTAGACTAGAGGTGGTTGTGGAACTCATCATAGATGGCGCCAGGCCTCACGGCCCCCCAGACAGGCCCCCCAGACAGGCCCCCCACGGCCCCCCACGGCCTCACAGCCCCCCAGACCGGACAACACAATCAACAGAGCTGCCTACTAAGATTAGATCTAATGAGAGCTCACTGTTAAAATCACAGAACCAGAGACAACTGCTCGGCAAAGTGCTACAGAGGGTAATGCGTACAGCCCAGTACATCATTGGGGCCAAGCTAATTGCCATCCAGGACCTCTATACTAGGCGGTGTCAGAGGAAGGCCCTGAAAATTGTCAGAGACTCCAGTCACCCAAGTCATAGACTGTTCTCTCTGCTACCTCACGACAAGCGGTACCGGAGCTCCAAGTCTAGGTCCAAAAGGCTCCTTAACAGCTTCTACCCCCCCAGCCATAAGACTGCTGAAGAACTAATCAAATCACCACCATACTATTTACATTGACCCCCCCCCCTTTGTTTTGTACACTGCTGCTACTCGCGGTTCATTATCTATACATAGTCACTTCACCCCCACCTACATGTACACAGTACCTCAACTAACTATCCCCCCACACTGACTTGGTACCGGTACCCACCCCCACACACTGACTCGGTACCGGTACCCCCCCCACACTGACTCGGTACCGGTACCCCCCCCCCCACACACTGACTTGGTACCGGTACCCACCCCCACACACTGACTCGGTACCGGTACCCCCCCCCCCCCACACTGACTCGGTACCGGTACCCCCCCCACACTGACTCGGTACCGGTACCCACCCCACACTGACTCGGTACTGGTACCCCCCCCCCCACACTGACTCGGTACCGGTACCCCCCCCACACTGACTCGGTACCGGTACCCCCCCCCCCACACTGACTCGGTACCGGTACCGGTACCCCCCCCCCCCCCACACTGACTCGGTACCGGTACCCCCCCCCACACTGACTTGGTACCGGTACCCCCCCCACACTGACTTGGTACCGGTACCCCCCCCCCCCCCACACACTGACTTGGTACCGGTACCCCCCCACACTGACTTGGTACCGGTACCCCCCCCCCCACACTGACTTGGTACCGGTACCGGTACCCCCCCCCACACTGACTCGGTACCGGTACCCCCCCCACACTGACTCGGTACCGGTACCCCCCCACACTGACTTGGTACCCCCCCCCCCCCCCACACACTGACTTGGTACCGGTACCCCCCCACACTGACTTGGTACCGGTACCCCCCCCCACACTGACTTGGTACCGGTACCCCCCCCCCACACTGACTCGGTACCGGTACCCCCCCGCCACACTGACTCGGTACCGGTACCCACCCCACACTGACTCGGTACCGGTACCCCCCCCACACACTGACTCGGTACCGGTACCCCCCCCCCCCCACACACTGACTCGGTACCGGTACCCCCCCACACTGACTCGGTACCGGTACCCACCCCACACTGACTTGGTACCGGTACCCCCCCCCCCCCCCCCCCCCCCCCCCCACACTGACTTGGTACCGGTACCCCCCCCCACACTGACTCGGTACCGGTACCCCCCCCCCCCCCCCCCACACTGACTTGGTACCGGTACCCACCCCACACTGACTCGGTACCCCCCCCCCCCACACTGACTCGGTACCGGTACCCCCCCCCACACTGACTTGGTACCCCCCCCCCCCACACTGACTCGGTACCGGTACCCACCCCACACTGACTTGGTACCGGTACCCCCCCCCCACACTGACTTGGTACCGGTACCCCCCCCCCCACACTGACTTGGTACCGGTAACCCCCCCCCCCCCACACACTGACTCGGTACCGGTACCCCCCCCACACTGACTTGGTACCGGTACCCCCCCCCCCCACACTGACTCGGTACCGGTACCCCCCCCACACTGACTCGGTACCGGTACCCCCCCCACACTGACTCGGTACCGGTACCCCTGTATAGAGCCTTGTTATTGTTATTTTATTGTGTTACTTTTCATCATTTAATTCCGCGTGTGTGACTAATAAAGTTTGATTTGATTTGAGTATGGCGGTTAACTGTTGAACCATTTCTCCTGCAGCTTTCAGTGTTTTCATTTGCTTGGCCTGTTAACTCTTAGAGCTCTAGGGGCGCTATTTCATTTTTGGATAAAAAACGTTCCCGTTTTAAGCGCGATATTTTGTCACGAAAAGATGCTCGACTATGCATATTCTTGACAGTTTTGGAAAGAAAACACTCTGAAGTTTCAGAATCTGCAAAGATTTTGTCTGTAAGTGCCCCAGAACTCATTCTACAGGCGAAACCAAGATGATGCATCACCCAGGAATTAGCAGAATTTCTGAAGCTCTGTTTTCCATTCTCTCCTTATATGGCTGTGATTGCGCAAGGAATGAGCCTACACTTTCTGTCGTTCGCCCAAGGTCTTAGCAGCATTGTGACGTATTTGTAGGCATATCATTGGAAGATTGACCATAAGAGACTACATTTTCCAAGTGTCCGCCTGGTGTCCTGCGTCGAATTCGGTGCGCAATTGCCAGCTGCTTCCACTTTACCATTTGATTCAGGGGAGAAAGCATGTGTCCAAGAACGATGTATCAATGAAGAGATATGTGAAAAACACCTTGATGATTGATTCTAAACAACGTTTGCCATGTTTTCAGTCGATATTATGGAGTTAATTTGGAAAAAAGTTTGCGTTTTGAGGACTGAATTTATGGATTTTTTTTGGTAGCCAAATGTGATGTATAAAACGGAGCTATTTCTAATACACAAGGAATCTTTTTGGAAAAACTGAGCATCTGCTATCTAACTGAGAGTATCCTCATTGAAAACATCAGAAGTTCTTCAAAGGTAAATGATTTTATTTGAAGGCTTTTATGTTTTTGTTAATGTTGCGTGCTGGATGCTAACGCTAATGCTAACGCTAAATGCTAACGCGAAATGCTAACTCTAGCTAGCTACTTTTACACAAATGATTGTTTTCCTATGGTTGAGAAGCATATTTTGAAAATCTGAGATGACAGTGTTGTTTACAAAAGGCTAAGCTTGAGAGATGGCATATTTATTTCATTTCATTTGCGATTTTCATAAATAGTTAACGTTGTGTTATGCTAATGAGCTTGCTGATAGATTTACACAATCCTGGATACAGGGGTTTTTTCATAGCTAAACGTGACGCAGAAAACGGAGCGATTTGTCCTAAACAAATAATCTTTCAGGAAAAACTGAACATTTGCTATCTGAGAGTCTCCTCATTGAAAACATCTGAAGTTCTTCAAAGGTAAATGATTTTTTTGAATGCTTTTCTGTTTTTTTGTGTAAATGTTGCCAGCTGAATGCTAATGCTAAATGCTACGTTAGCCATCAATACTGTTACACAAATGCTTGTTTTGCAATGGTTGAGAAGCATATTTTGAAAATCTGAGATGACAGTGTTGTTAACAAAAGGCTAAGCTTGAGAGCTAGCATATTTATTTCATTTCATTTGCGATTTTCATGAATAGTTAACGTTGCGTTATGGTAATGAGCTTGAGTCTGTATTCACGAACCCGGATCCGGGATGGGGAGATCAGAAAGGTTAACCTGTAAAACCAGGTACATTTTTATCTGACTGGCCCAAAAGGGCAGCAAAACACACATGCAGAGGTAAAAGGTGTGTGTGTGTGTGTGTGTGTGTGTGTGTGTGTGTGTGTGTGTCTGTGTGTGGGTGTCTGTGTGTGTTTCTCTGTGTGTGTTTGTGTGTGTGTCTGTCTGTGTGTGTTTCTGTGTGTGTGTGTGTGTCTCTGTGGGTGTGTGTCTCTGTGGGTGTGTGTCTCTGTGGGTGTGTGTCTCTGTGGGTGTGTGTCTCTGTGGGTGTGTGTCTCTGTGGGTGTGTGTCTCTGTGGGTGTGTGTCTCTGTGGGTGTGTGTCTCTGTGGGTGTGTGTCTCTGTGGGTGTGTGTCTCTGTGGGTGTGTGTCTCTGTGGGTGTGTGTCTCTGTGGGTGTGTGTGTAACCTGCTGTGGTGGAAGGACTTGAGTTTGGGCTGCAGCAGAACAAACAGCACCACCAGCAGCAGCAGGAGGGCCACAGAGGAGGCTGTGGACGCTACGATGGACAGCGCTGGCATCGCCAACGGAGACCGCAGCTCCTTATCTGAGACACAGACAGAGAGAGAGAGAGAGACAGAGAGAGAGACAGACAGAGAGAGACCGAGAGAGAGAGAGACAGAGACCGAGAGACAGAGAGCGAGAGAGAGAAAGATGGAGAGGAGAGGTTTAGGATTGTTGCTTTGGCAGAACAAATATCTACTTCTGTCATGCAATAGAGCACTGTGAAATTGAATTTCAGAGAGGGAGACAGGAGACAGTCAGGAGACAGTCAGGAGACAGCCAGGAGACAGTCAGGAGACAGTCAGGAGACAGCCAGGAGACAGCATGCGCTGGACGATACTTTTTTGTTACAAAATGTGTAAAAAGTGAGTTTGATATTTCCTGAGCATTTGGATAGAATCAACGGAAGGGTTTCTCAACGTTCTGAGACAACGAGCTCTTAGTCTGACTCAGACAACTAAATATGGATGCTGGTCTACTACACTACATACAGTAGGATGTGAGGGGGGTGAGGGGTGTATGAGGGGTGAGTGGTGTGAGGTATGAGGTGAGGGGTATGAGGGGTGAGTGGTGTGAGGTGAGGGGTATGAGGGGTGAGTGGTGTGAGGTATGAGGGGTGAGTGGTGTGAGGTATGAGGTGAGTGGTGTGAGGTATGAGGTGAGGGGTATGAGGGGTGATTGGTGTGAGGTATGAGGTGAGGGGTATGAGGGGTGAGTGGTGTGAGGTATGAGGTGATGAGTATGAGGGGTGAGTGGTGTGAGGTATGAGGTGAGGGGTATGAGGTGAGGCGTATGAGGGGTGAGTGGTATGAGGTGAGGCGTATGAGGGGTGATTGGTATGAGGTGAGGCGTATGAGGGGTGATTGGTATGAGGTGAGGCGCATGAGGTGATGGGTATGAGGGGTGAGTGGTGTGAGGTATGAGGTGATGGGTATGAGGGGTGAGGGGTATGAGGGGTGATGGGTATGAGGTGAAGGGTATGAGGTGAGGTGTATGAGGTGAGGGGTATGAGGGGTGAGGGGTATGAGGGGTGATGGGTATGAGGTGTATGAGGGGTATGAGGTGAGGGGTATGAGGTGAGGGGTATGAGGTGTATGAGGCGTATGAGGTGAGGCGTATGGGGGTGAGGGGTATGAGGGGTGAGTGGTGTGAGGTGAGGGGTGAGTGGTGTGAGGGGTGTGAGGTTGAGGGGTATGAGGGGTGAGTGGTGTGAGGTATGAGGGGTGAGTGGTGTGAGGTATGAGGTGAGTGGTGTGAGGTATGAGGTGAGGGGTATGAGGGGTGAGTGGTGTGAGGTATGAGGTGAGGGGTATGAGGGGTGAGTGGTGTGACGTATGAGGTGATGAGTATGAGGGGTGAGTGGTGTGAGGTATGAGGTGAGGGGTATGAGGGGTGAGTGGTGTGAGGTATGAGGGGTGAGTGGTGTGAGGTATGAGGTGAGGGGTGTGAGGTATGGTATGAGGGGTGAGTGGTGTGAGGTATGAGGTGATGAGTGGTGTGAGGTATGAGGTGAGGGGTATGAGGTGAGGCGTATGAGGGGTGAGTGGTATGAGGTGAGGCGTATGAGGGGTGATTGGTATGAGGTGAGGCGTATGAGGGGTGATTGGTATGAGGTGAGGCGCATGAGGTGAGGGGTATGAGGGGTGAGTGGTGTGAGGTATGAGGTGATGGGTATGAGGGGTGATGGGTATGAGGTGAAGGGTATGAGGTGAGGGGTATGAGGAGTGAGGGGTATGAGGTGTATGAGGTGAGGGGTATGAGGGGTGAGGGGTATGAGGGGTGAGGGGTATGAGGGGTGATGGTATAAGGGGTGATGGGTATGAGGTGTATGAGGGGTATGAGGTGAGGGGTATGAGGTGAGGGGTATGAGGTGAGGGGTGAGGGGTATGAGGTGTATGAGGTGTATGAGGTGAGGCGTATGGGGGTGAGGGGTATGAGGGGTGAGGGGTATGAGGTGAGGGGTGAGGGGTATGAGGGGTATGAGGTGAGGGGTATGAGGTGAGGGGTATGAGGGGTATGAGATGTATGAGGGGTATGAGGTGAGGGGTACAAGGTGAGGCGTATGAGGGGTGAGGGGTATGAGGTGAGGGGTATGAGATGAGGGGTATGAGGTGTGAGGGGTATGAGGTGTGAGGGGTGAGGGGTATGAGGTGAGGCGTATGAGGGGTGAGGGGTATGAGGGGTATGAGGTGAGGGGTATGAGTAGAGATGATATTACCTGGGCTGAGGCGGCAGGTGATCTGCATGGGTGCGTCCCACTCCCCATTCTGACAGGTGAGGAACTTGTAGTCCCCCTTCAGAGCGTAGCCCTCGTCACAGAAGTACTCTATCACGGTCTTCTGGGTGAGGCGGTGGCAGGGGGACGGGTGGCACCTGTACCCTCCGTTCTCTGGCTCCGTGGGAGGGGGGCACACTGGGGGGAGAGAGGAGAGGTAAAGATGGAGGCAGAGACAGCAGTAGAGAGAGACAGCAGTAGAAGGAGAGAGAGACAGCAGTAGAGAGAGAGAGAGAGACAGCAGTAGAGAGAGAGGTAGAGAGAGAGGAAGAGAGAGAGGGAGAGAGAGGTAGAGAGAGAGAGACAGCAGTAGAGAGAGACAGCAGTAGCGAGAGAGAGAGACAGCAGTAGAGAGAGAGAGAGAGAGACAGCAGTAGCGAGAGAGAGAGAGAGAGAGACAGCAGTAGCGAGAGAGAGAGAGAGAGAGAGAGAGCAGTAGCGAGAGAGAGAGAGAGAGCAGTAGCGAGAGAGAGAGAGAGCAGTAGCGAGAGAGAGAGAGAGAGAGACAGCAGTAGCGAGAGAGAGAGAGACAGCAGTAGCGAGAGAGAGAGAGACAGCAGTAGCGAGAGAGAGAGAGAGACAGCAGTAGCGAGAGAGAGAGAGACAGCAGTAGCGAGAGAGAGAGACAGCAGTAGCGAGAGAGAGAGAGAGACAGCGGTAGAGAGAGAGACAGCGGTAGAGAGAGAGACAGCGGTAGAGCGAGAGAGACAGCGGTAGAGCGAGAGAGACAGCAGTAGAGCGAGAGAGACAGCAGTAGAGCGAGAGAGACAGCAGTAGAGCGAGAGAGACAGCAGTAGAGCGAGAGAGACAGCAGTAGAGAGAGGTAGAGAGAGAGGTAGAGAGAGAGGTAGAGAGAGAGGTAGAGAGAGAGAGACAGCAGTAGCGAGAGAGAGAGACAGCAGTAGAGAGCGAGAGAGAGAGACAGCAGTAGAGAGCGAGAGAGACAGCGGTAGAGAGCGAGAGAGACAGCAGTAGAGAACGAGAGAGAGACAGCGGTAGAGAGCGAGAGAGACAGCGGTAGAGAGCGAGAGAGACAGCGGTAGAGAGCGAGAGAGAGACAGCAGTAGAGAGCGAGAGAGAGACAGCAGTAGAGAGCGAGAGAGAGACAGCAGTAGAGAGCGAGAGAGAGACAGCAGTAGAGAGCGAAAGAGAGACAGCAGTAGAGAGCGAGAGAGAGACAGCAGTAGAGAGCGAGAGAGACACAGCGGTAGAGAGCGAGAGAGACAGCGGTAGAGAGCGAGAGAGACAGCGGTAGAGAGCGAGAGAGAGAGCGGTAGAGAGCGAGAGAGACAGCGGTAGAGAGCGAGAGAAAGACAGCGGTAGAGAGCGAGAGAGAGACAGCGGTAGAGAGCGAGAGAGAGACAGCGGTAGAGAGCGAGAGAGAGACAGCGGTAGAGAGCGAGAGAGAGACAGCGGTAGAGAGCGAGAGAGAGACAGCGGTAGAGAGCGAGAGAGAGACAGCGGTAGAGAGCGAGAGAGAGACAGCGGTAGAGAGCGAGAGAGAGACAGCGGTAGAGAGCGAGAGAGAGACAGCGGTAGAGAGCGAGAGAGAGACAGCGGTAGAGAGCGAGAGAGAGACAGCAGTAGAGAGCGAGAGAGAGACAGCGGTAGAGAGCGAGAGAGAGACAGCGGTAGAGAGCGAGAGAGAGACAGGGGTAGAGAGCGGTAGAGAGAGAGAGACAGCGGTAGAGAGAGCGGTAGAGAGAGAGCGAGCACGTCCCCATAAACACCTACCAGGAAGCAACAACCTTTCCCTCCCCACAGACCCCCCCAGAAACAACTATGACAAAAACAGAGTATAGCTCGTGAAGCTCTGTGGAACACTGGGTCTGTACATAGTCAATGGTAGGCTGAGAGGGGGACTCTTTTGGTAGGTACACCTACAGCTCTGTCGAACACTGGGTCTGTACATAGTCAATGGTAGGCTGAGAGGGGACTCTTTTGGTAGGTACACCTACAGCTCTGTGGAACACTGGGTCTGTACATAGTCAATGGTAGGCTGAGAGGGGACTCTTTTGGTAGGTACACCTACAGCTCTGTGGAACACTGGGTCTGTACATAGTCAATGGTAGGCTGAGAGGGGACTCTTTTGGTAGGTACACCTACAGCTCTGTGGAACACTGGGTCTGTACATAGTCAATGGTAGGCTGAGAGGGGACTCTTTTGGTAGGTACACCTACAGCTCTGTGGAACACTGGGTCTGTACATAGTCAATGGTAGGCTGAGAGGGGACTCTTTTGGTAGGTACACCTACAGCTCTGTGGAACACTGGGTCTGTACATAGTCAATGGTAGGCTGAGAGGGGACTCTTTTGGTAGGTACACCTACAGCTCTGTGGAACACTGGGTCTGTACATAGTCAATGGTAGGCTGAGAGGGGACTCTTTTGGTAGGTACACCTACAGCTCTGTGGAACACTGGGTCTGTACATAGTCAATGGTAGGCTGAGAGGGGACTCTTTTGGTAGGTACACCTACAGCTCTGTGGAACACTGGGTCTGTACATAGTCAATGGTAGGCTGAGAGGGGACTCTTTTGGTAGGTACACCTACAGCTCTGTGGAACACTGGGTCTGTACATAGTCAATGGTAGGCTGAGAGGGGACTCTTTTGGTAGGTACACCTACAGCTCTGTGGAACACTGGGTCTGTACATAGTCAATGGTAGGCTGAGAGGGGACTCTTTTGGTAGGTACACCTACAGCTCATCCCTTGGCAGCAGCACTGTAGACTACTTCCTCACCGACCAAAACCCAGAGTCTCTCAGAGCCTTCACAGTCTGCCAACTAACACCTCTCTCAGACCACAGTAAAATCACAGTGTATCTGAGAAGAGCGGAACCCAACCATGAAGCATCACGGACCAATAAATTACATGGTACAAAACAGGCCTATAGATGGAGTGAAAACACTACAGACATCTACCAAAAAGCAATTAGTAGCCCAAAAACTTTTTAGCCTTAACAATGTAAATTTGGCAGTTTGGAACATAAACTTTAGATTTGACAAATTAACCTCGTTGGCTAATCTAAAAAAACAAGATCAAACCAGAAATAACAGAAAATGTAAAATAGTTTGCAAAACGATTGCAAAAATCTAAGAAAGTAATTGAGAAATATATCTAATCAAAAACACAGAGAACCAGGCAACAAAAATATACACCTTCAATATGGAGAAACACTGAAGCAATACAGACACACCCTGAGAACAAAAAAGGAAAACTACAGAAGAAGAATTGTCGGAAAAACGACTCTCCAACCCAAAAAGGCCTGTGGTGCTGATGGTATTATAAATGAAATGATCAAATATACAGACCACAAATTCAAATTGGCTATACTCAAACTCTTCAACATTATCCTCACTGCAGGTATTTTTCCCTGATATTGGGAACCAGGGATTGATCACACCAATTTCTCGGCAGTATCTTCTTCTCTCAGGGACGGGGAGTGAAACAGGGCTGCTCAATAAGTCCAACACTATTTAACATCTACATTAATGAATTAACAACAAGCCAACAGACTTCTTCTCTCAGGGATGGGGAGTGAAACAGGGCTGCCCAATAAGTCCAACACTATTTAACATCTACATTAATGAATTAACAACAAGCCAACAGACTTCTTCTCTCAGGGACGGGGAGTGAAACAGGGCTGCCCAATAAGTCCAACACTATTTAACATCTACATTAATGAATTAACAACAAGCCAACAGACTTCTTCTCTCAGGGATGGGGAGTGAAACAGGGCTGCCCAATAAGTCCAACACTATTCAACATCTACATTAATGAATTGGTAAAAACATTATTAGAATCGGAAGCACCTGGTATCACCCGACACAACACTGAAATCAAGTGTCTGCTGTACGCAGATGACCTGGTGCTGCTGTCTCCCACTAAGGAGGAATTACAGCAGCACCTAGATCGTCTTCACAGGTTCTGTCAGACCTGGGCTCTGACCGTTAACCACAGGTTCTGTCAGACCTGGGCTCTGACCGTTAACCACAGGTTCTGTCAGACCTGGGCTCTGACCGTTAACCCCAGGTTCTGTCAGACCTGGGCTCTGACCGTTAACCCCAGGTTCTGTCAGACTTGGGCTCTGACCGTTAACCACAGGTTCTGTCAGACCTGGGCTCTGACCGTTAACCCCAGGTTCTGTCAGACCTGGGCTCTGACCGTTAACCCCAGGTTCTGTCAGACCTGGGCTCTGACCGTTAACCCCAGGTTCTGTCAGACCTGGGCTCTGACCGTTAACCCCAGGTTCTGTCAGACCTGGGCTCTGACCGTTAACCCCAGGTTCTGTCAGACCTGGGCTCTGACCGTTAACCACAGGTTCTGTCAGACCTGGGCTCTGACCGTTAACCCCAGGTTCTGTCAGACCTGGGCTCTGACCGTTAACCACAGGTTCTGTCAGACCTGGGCTCTGACCGTTAACCCCAGGTTCTGTCAGACCTGGGCTCTGACCGTTAACCACAGGTTCTGTCAGACCTGGGCTCTGACCGTTAACCCCAGGTTCTGTCAGACCTGGGCTCTGACCGTTAACCCCAGGTTCTGTCAGACCTGGGCTCTGACCGTTAACCCCAGGTTCTGTCAGACCTGGGCTCTGACCGTTAACCACAGGTTCTGTCAGACCTGGGCTCTGACCGTTAACCCCAGGTTCTGTCAGACCTGGGCTCTGACCGTTAACCACAGGTTCTGTCAGACCTGGGCTCTGACCGTTAACCACAGGTTCTGTCAGACCTGGGCTCTGACCGTTAACCACAGGTTCTGTCAGACCTGGGCTCTGACCGTTAACCACAGGTTCTGTCAGACCTGGGCTCTGACCGTTAACCACAGGTTCTGCCAGACCTGGGCTCTGACCGTTAACCACAGGTTCTGCCAGACCTGGGCTCTGACCGTTAACCACGGGTTCTGTCTGGGCTCTGACCGTTAACCACGGGTTCTGTCTGGGCTCTGACCGTTAACCACAGGTTCTGTCTGGGCTCTGACCGTTAACCACAGGTTCTGTCTGGGCTCTGACCGTTAACCACAGGTTCTGTCTGGGCTCTGACCGTTAACCACAGGTTCTGTCTGGGCTCTGACCGTTAACCACAGGTTCTGTCAGACCTGGGCTCTGACCGTTAACCACAGGTTCTGTCAGACCTGGGCTCTGACCGTTAACCACAGGTTCTGTCAGACCTGGGCTCTGACCGTTAACCACAGGTTCTGTCAGACCTGGGCTCTGACCGTTAACCACAGGTTCTGCCAGACCTGGGCTCTGACCGTTAACCACAGGTTCTGTCTGGGCTCTGACCGTTAACCACGGGTTCTGTCTGGGCTCTGACCGTTAACCACGGGTTCTGTCAGACCTGGGCTCTGACCGTTAACCACAGGTTCTGTCAGACCTGGGCTCTGACCGTTAACCCCAGGTTCTGTCTGGGCTCTGACCGTTAACCCCAGGTTCTGTCTGGGCTCTGACCGTTAACCCCAGGTTCTGTCTGGGCTCTGACCGTTAACCCCAGGTTCTGTCTGGGCTCTGACCGTTAACCCCAGGTTCTGTCTGGGCTCTGACCGTTAACCCCAGGTTCTGTCTGGGCTCTGACCGTTAACCACAGGTTCTGTCAGACCTGGGCTCTGACCGTTAACCCCAGGTTCTGTCTGGGCTCTGACCGTTAACCCCAGGTTCTGTCTGGGCTCTGACCGTTAACCCCAGGTTCTGTCTGGGCTCTGACCGTTAACCCCAGGTTCTGTCTGGGCTCTGACCGTTAACCCCAGGTTCTGTCTGGGCTCTGACCGTTAACCCCAGGTTCTGTCTGGGCTCTGACCGTTAACCCCAGGTTCTGTCTGGGCTCTGACCGTTAACCTAAAAAATAAACAAATATAATGACACTCCAAAAAAGGTCCGGAAATAAGGATGACAAATATAAATTCTATTTGGACACAGTTCTATTAGAACACACCAAAAACTACACATATCTAGGACTAAATATCAGCAACACAGGTAGCTTTCACACGGCTGTGAATGAGCTGAGAGAGCTGAGAGACAAAGCAAGAAGAGCATTCTATGCCATTAAAAGGAATATTAACATAGAAATTCCAATTAGAATCTGGCTCAAAATGTTCCAATCAGTTATAGAACCAATTGCTCTATATGGCAGTGAAGTATGGGGTCCAATCTCTAATAATTAATTAACCAAATGGGACAAACATCCAATTGAAATACTGCATGCAGAGTTTTGCCAGACTGTATTGCAAGTGCAAATAAAAACTCAAAATAACGCACGTAGAGCAGAATTGGGCCAATACCCCCTCCTCATTCAAATAGAGAAAAGAGCCATCACATTTTCCAACCATCTAAAAACAAGTGACCCCAAAACATTCCATCACACAGCTCTACAATGTCAAGAGATGAAACCAGAGAAGAGTCCCCTCAGCCAGCTGGTTCTGAGGCTCAGTTCACCAACCCAAAACATTCCATCACACAGCTCTACAATGTCAAGAGATGAAACAAGAGAAGAGTCCCCTCAGCCAGCTGGTTCTGAGGCTCAGTTCACTAACCCAAAACATTCCATCACACAGCTCTACAATGTCAAGAGATGAAACAAGAGAAGAGTCCCCTCAGCCAGCTGGTTCTGAGGCTCAGTTCACTAACCCAAAACATTCCATCACACAGCTCTACAATGTCAGGAGATGAAACAAGAGAAGAGTCCCCTCAGCCAGCTGGTTCTGAGGCTCAGTTCACTAACCCAAAACATTCCATCACACAGCTCTACAATGTCAAGAGATGAAACAAGAGAAGAGTCCCCTCAGCCAGCTGGTTCTGAGGCTCAGTTTACAAACCCAAACCAACCCCATAGAGCCTCAGGACAGCAGTCAGCCAGCTGGTTCTGAGGCTCAGTTCACTAACCCAAACCAACCCCATAGAGCCTCAGGACAGCACTCAGAAAATCTGGCCCAACCAAATCATCACAAAACAAAAAGAAATCACCTATTGGAAAGACACCACAAACAAGTTAAACTTCAATGCTATTTGTCTCTAAACAGACAGTACATGGTGGCAGACTATCTGACCACTGTGACTGATAGAAAACCGAGGAAAACATTGACTAGGTACAGACTCAGTGAGCACAGTCTGGCTATAGAGACCGGTCGTCACAGACCAACCTGGCTGCCCAGTGAGCACAGTCTGGCTATAGAGACCGGTCGTCACAGACAAACCTGGCTGCCCAGAGAGGACAGTCTGGCTATAGAGACCGGTTGTCACAGACCAACCTGGCTGCCCAGAGAGGACAGTCTGGCTATAGAGACCGGTTGTCACAGACCAACCTGGCTGCCCAGAGAGGACAGTCTGGCTATAGAGACCGGTCGTCACAGACAAACCTGGCTGCCCAGAGAGGACAGTCTGGCTATAGAGACCGGTCGTCACAGACAAACCTGGCTGCCCAGAGAGGACAGTCTGGCTATAGAGACCGGTCGTCACAGACAAACCTGGCTGCCCAGAGAGGAAAGTCTGGCTATAGAGACCGGTCGTCACAGACAAACCTGGCTGCCCAGAGAGGACAGTCTGGCTATAGAGACCGGTCGTCACAGACAAAACTGGCTGCCTAGAGAGGACAGTCTGGCTATAGAGACCGGTCGTCACAGACAAACCTGGCTGCCCAGAGAGGACAGTCTGGCTATAGAGACCGGTCTTCACAGACAAACCTGGCTGCCCAGAGAGGACAGTCTGGCTATAGAGACCGGTCGTCACAGACAAACCTGGCTGCCCAGAGAGGACAGTCTGGCTATAGAGACCGGTCGTCACAGACCAACCTGGCTGCCCAGAGAGGACAGTCTGGCTATAGAGACCGGTCTTCACAGACAAACCTGGCTGCCCAGAGAGGACAGTCTGGCTATAGAGACCGGTCGTCACAGACAAACCTGGCTGCCCAGAGAGGACAGTCTGGCTATAGAGACAGGTCGTCACAGACAAACCTGGCTGCCCAGAGAGGACAGTCTGGCTATAGAGACCAGTCGTCACAGATAAACCTGGCTACCCAGAGAGGACAGTCTGGCTATAGAGACCGGTTGCCACAGACAAACCTGGCTACCCAGAGAGGACAGTCTGGCTATAGAGACCGGTCGTCACAGACAAACCTGGCTGCCCAGAGAGGACAGTCTGGCTATAGAGACCAGTCGTCACAGATAAACCTGGCTACCCAGAGAGGACAGGCTGTGCTCACTCTGCTCCAGGGGAGAGGTAGAGACAGAGCTGCATTTCCTATTACACTGTGACAAATACTCAGCCCTAAGAGAATATTTATTTCCCAAAATTATAATTCAATACAAAGAATATGAACCTATAAAATATTTATTGGGTGAAAAGCCAAAATGTGCAGTTTTGGTAGCCAAATATGTCTTTCATACCAGGTCATGTGTCTTCTCAGTCATGTTGACACTGGTCTACTACCAGGTCATGTGTCTTCTCAGTCATGTTGACACTGGTCTACTACCAGGTCATGTGTCTTCTCAGTCATGTTGACACTGGTCTACTACCATTGCTTTAATGTATTGTTATTCTCATTAATATTGTTGTTGTAGTTGTTGTTAATGGTAATCCCATGTCCACTACTACTATTATTATTGCTGTTGATCCCACCATTTATTTATATATAAAAATATTTATTTTTTATTTTTCTAGATGTATACTTTGACAATGTGAGTAATAATGAAAGGAGAGAGTGAGAGGAAAGAGAGAGAGAGG
Organism: Oncorhynchus mykiss; assembly: GCF_057628025.1. NCBI lineage: Eukaryota > Metazoa > Chordata > Actinopteri > Salmoniformes > Salmonidae > Oncorhynchus > Oncorhynchus mykiss. The sequence continues at coordinate 88,072,510 of NC_143025.1, read as the reverse complement.
AAAGAGAGAGAGAGAGAGAGAGAGGAAAGAGAGAAAGAGAAAAGAGAGGAAAGAGAGAGAGAGGAAAGAGAGAGGGGAAAGAGAGAGAGGGGAAAGAGAGAGAGAGAGGAAAGAGGGAGAGAGAGAGGAGAGAGAGAGAGAGGAAAGAGAGAGAGAGAGGAAAGAGAAAGAGAAAAGAGAGAGAGGAAAGAGAGAGAGAGAGGAAAGAAAAAGGAGAGAGAGGAAAGAGAGAGGGAAGAGAGAGGAAAGAGAAAAGAGAGAGGAAAGAGAGAGAGAGAGGGAAGAGAGGAAAGAGAAAAGAGAGAGAGGAAAGAGAGAGAGAGGGAAGAGAGAGGAAAGAGAAAGATAAAATAGAGAGAGGAAAGAGAGAGAGAGGGAAGAGAGAGGAAAGAGAAAGAGAAAATAGAGAGAGAGGGAAGAGAGAGGAAAGAGAAAAGAGAGAGAGGAAAGAGAGAGAGAGGGAAGAGAGAGAGAGAGAGGGAAGAGAGAGGAAAGAGAAGAGAGAGAGAGGAAAGAGAGAGAGAGGGAAGAGAGAGGAAAGAGAAAGAGAAAATAGAGAGAGGGAAGAGAGAGAGAGAGGGAAGAGAGAGGAAAGAGAAAAGAGAGAGAGGAAAGAGAGAGAGAGGGAAGAGAGAGGAAAGAGAAAAGAGAGAGAGGAAAGAGAGAGAGAGGGAAGAGAGAGGAAAGAGAAAAGAGAGAGAGGAAAGAGAGAGAGAGAGGGAAGAGAGAGGAAAGAGAAAGAGAAAATAGAGAGAGGAAAGAGAGAGAGAGAGGGAAGAGAGAGGAAAGAGAAAAGAGAGAGAGGAAAGAGAGAGAGAGGGAAGAGAGAGGAAAGAGAAAAGAGAGAGAGGAAAGAGAGAGAGAGGGAAGAGAGAGGAAAGAGAAAGAGAAAATAGAAAGAGGAAAGAGAGAGAGAGGGAAGAGAGAGGAAAGAGAAAAGAGAGAGAGAGGAAAGAGAGAGGAAAGAGAAAAGAGAGAGAAAGAGGTAAAGAGAGCGAGAAGTCAGATAACTATTCTAATCAATGCAGAAAGCCAGTAAGATGCTTCAGAACAAGTACTGGTGTGTGTGTGTCCATCTACTAACCGCCAGCGTGTATGACAGTGTGTGTGTGTGTGTTGCTAACCATTAGTGCTGATGCAGCGTAGAGGCAGGCGGGACCATGTCCCAGCGGTGGTACAGGTGATGGTGGTGGGTCCATCGGGGGCGTAGCCCGGCTCACAGCCATAGGACAGCAGGGTACCAGGAGGGAAGGAGCCTCGGTTCGCCTCCGTCTGGTTCACCAGCTCCCCATGCTGTACAGCCAGAGGCTGAGGGCATCCTAAAGGAGAGGGGGAGGGGTTACTTTCATATTAGCGGTTTAGATTTGAGAGGCGAGAGGATAAGCGTCTCTGCGGAGGGAAGACCACCGGTGACGAGACATCTCATGGATCGGAAGGATTTATATTTCTGTGCTTTTTTCACAGTCTCAGCGGAAATATGTTGAGACTGCGGCATTCACACCAGAAACAGGGATTAGGTTAGTCTGAACGTCTGCTGTCACCTAAAATGTCTGCGAGGACTCCTTCTCTCCTGGTTAATATCTCTATAGTCTTGGTCGCAACAAAAAGGACTGGTGGCTCACTGAAGAAGAGAGGAAGGGGGACTGAACGGAGTTACAGCACTATAAGCCACTCAAAGACGTGTGTGTGTGTGTGACTGAGACCGAGAGACAAAGAGAGAGAGGTAGAGTTTCCACTTCCCAGCACAGTAAAAGGAAGGGAACATTACTTCTCTGAATGTGTGCCAGTACCTTCCCACTGCGCCGACCACACACACCTGCCCGACCTGCCGACCACACACACCTGCCTACCCCACACACACCTGCCTACCCCACACACACCTGCCTACCCCACACACACCTGCCTAACCCACACACACACGTCGACCCCACACACACCTGTCGACCCCACACACACCTGCCTACCCCACACACACCTGCCTACCCCACACACACACCTGCCGACCACACACACACCTGCCGACCACACACACACCTGCCGACCACACACACCTGCCGACCACACACACACCTGCCGGACCACACACACACCTGCCGGACCACACACACACACCTGCCGACCCCACACACACACACCTGCCGACCCCACACACACCTGCCGACCCCACACACACCTGCCGACCCCACACACACCTGCCGACCCCACACACACCTGCCGACCCCACACACACCTACCTACCCCACACACACCTGCCTACCCCACACACACCTGCCTACCCCACACACACCTGCCGACCCCACACACACCTGCCGACCCCACACACACACCTGCCTACCCCACACACACCTGTCGACCCCACACACACCTGTCGACCCCACACACACCTGCCTACCCCACACACACACCTGCCTACCCCACACACACACCTGCCGACCACACACACACCTGCCGACCACACACACCTGCCGACCACACACACCTGCCTCACTAGAACACGGTGAGAAAAGTGATATTCTACCACCTACCATTCCAACGGTAAACTAGCATCCCAGACACTGACCCTGTTCATCTTCAGGACTAACAACAGCGTGGTCTCAGTGATTTGACGGACTGTATGTGGCAGGATAAGCATTTAGGACATTTACACAGTTTAAATCAGGGAGACGGACATTGTGTCAAGTACAGCCGCAGGCACCTCTTTGAAGTCAATATAGAATATATTGTCTAAACAACATTCCTTCCAGAATGACTATCTTCAGTCGGAGAGAGAGAGAGGGACACTTTTGTTCCCATTCTGTCTGAGGCCGAGCTGTTTAGGTATCTTTCTGCCCTGGCTGGCACAAATAGACGGTGTGTGTGTGTGTGTGTGTGTGTGTGTGTGTTGCTCCGCCATGGTCCATCTTCCTCTCTTAACTCCAGGGGGAGGTGCCTTGCTCAAAGGGCACAGTCTTTTCACCTAGTCGGCTTAGGGATTCGAACCGGTGACCATTCGGTGACTGGCCCAACGTTCTTAAAAACGCTCGGCTACCTGCCGCCTGTCTCCTTCCTCTTGTGACAATTGACTGATTAATCGTCCAATCTTTAAGAGAGTCTTCATAATGTGGTCTTGGTGGATGATTAGCCGATGACCAAATGCCGCAGGCCAGCGGGACACAAACAGCCAGAGGACTGCGTGTCTGTGCTCGACTGCGTGTGAGAGGTCAACAGAGGACAACCAGCACAACAAGAAGCTGCAGCGATAAATCCCATATTAGTTGAAGAAGCCAGGGAAGAAGCCAGGGAAGAAGCCATGGAAGAAGCCAGCCTGGCTTCGATTTGGCAGCTACAGCTTTACTACATAACCTCACACCATCAAATTATTTTCTCACTTAAAACTTGACGTGTTGCCAAGGGGACTGACTGTAACGAATAACAATTCCAGTCTGCCAAACGGGATGATGATGATTTTACTACAGGTAACAAACAACCTTGAGAAGTCACAGGCAGATGATTTTTGAAAAAGCATGTGACACGAGGAGTAGTGTTATCCTTGCTAGTAGAGAACTCTACTATTGTCCTCGTTGCTTTAACAAGGTGTTGAAAGACATACATCTAATAGACATACATCTGCTAGAACGTCACGAGTATGAAACAAACTAGTACATTATCACCACTGGCTGGCTATGATTAATTAAGTCTATTGTCTCTAGTACATCATCAAATCAAATGTATTTATAAAGCCCTTCTTACATCAGCTGATATCTCAAAGTGCTGTACAGAAACTCAGCCTAAAACTCCAAACAGCAAGCAATGCAGGTGTAGAAGCACGGTGGCTAGGAAAAACTCCCTAGAAAGGCCAGAACCTAGGAAGAAACCTAGAGAGGAACCAGGTTATGAGGGGTGGCCAGTCCTCTTCTGGCTGTGCCGGGTGGAGATTATAACAGAACATGGCCAAGATGTTCAAATGTTCATAAATGACCAGCATGGTCCAATAATAATAATCACAGTAGTTGTCGAGGGTGCAACAGGTCAGCACCTCAGGAGTAAATGTCAGTTGGCTTTTCATAGCCGATCATTCAGAGTATCTCTACCGCTCCTGCTGTCTCTAGAGAGTTGAAAACAGCAGGTCTGGGACAGGTAGCACGTCCGGTGAACACTGGCTGGCTATAATTCATTAAGTCTCTAGTACAAGCACATTTAGATAGCCTAATCATTCTAAAAGTCACTGAATAGAGAGAAGAGAAGAGAGTGAGGAAAGACGTGAAAGAGAGGAGAGACGTGAGAGCCCCCGCACCTCTCTCCCCTCCTCCTCTATCCCCCATCCCTCCACCTCCCTCCCACCCTCCATTTCCCTCTCTCCCCACCTCCATCCCTCTCCCACCTCTATCCCTCTGCCTCCCTCTCCCCCATCCCTCCCTCCCCCGCCTCCCCCTCTTCTCCCACAATCACCCCCCACCTCCATCCCTCTCCCATCTCTATCCCCCCCGCCTCCCTCTCCCATCCCCCGCTTCCCTCTCTGCTCCTCCCACTCACCCCCCCACCTCCACCCCTCTCCCCTCTACCCCCCACCTTCTCCATCCCTCCGCTTCCCTCCTCCTCTATACCCCACCTCCCTATAGGTATGAACGTTAGCCTGCTTAGCTGATAATCAGGGTAAATAGTGTAGGTAGGAATGTTAGCCTGCTTAGCTGATAAATCAGGGTAAATAGTGTAGGTAGGAACGTTAGCCTGCTTAGCTGATAATCAGGGTAAATAGTGTAGGTAGGAACGTTAGCCTGCTTAGCTGATAATCAGGGTAAATAGTGTAGGTAGGAACGTTAGCCTGCTTAGCTGATAATCAGGGTAAATAGTGTAGGTAGGAACGTTAGCCTGCTTAGCTGATAATCAGGGTAAATAGTGTAGGTAGGAACGTTAGCCTGCTTAGCTGTTCCATGTTGCTTTAGCTCATTTAAAGCAGTCGCTACATCCATTTTGGACTTAATGATATGTATCCAGTGACTCTTAAAGAATATAACTTATAAATGCCCCGTGAGCTTAGTTCAACTGTCAGAACCCAAAATATAAGCTTGTTTTACTCCAATGTTTGCAAACAATGTCAATGTAAAAACACACACTATAAAGTCTGAAATCATGGTTAAAACTACACCTGTTTAATATAATGGATGGTCAGTCCTTGTATCCATAGCTCTGTCTATCTACGCATTTGAGAGTGGTTTGATTTCTCGAGCCCCATCCCTCAGCCTTTTACTGAAACGGGGCCGGGAGCACACTTTCTTATTGTTTCAACCTCCCCTTTAAGAATCACTCGGTCCATTGTGAGAGTCTAATACCCTAGTGTCTGATGGGACTTCAAAATAAAAGCACACTTTGTTATTGTTTCAACCGCCCCTTTAAGAATCACTCGGTCCATTGTGAGAGTCTAATACCCTAGTGTCTGATGGGACTTCAAAATAAAAGCACACTTTGTTATTGTTTCAACCTCCCCTTTAAGAATCACTCGGTCCATTGTGAGAGTCTAATACCCTAGTGTCTGATGGGACTGTATCATTCATTTAGTGGGTTCCAACGGGTCCTATGGAGAGAGAGAGAGAGAGAGAGAGAGAGAGAGAGAGAGAGAGAGAGAGAGAGGCGGGGGAGGGTGTTAAAATCCTCTCTCCACCCATCTGTCACCAATAACAATGAGCTGAAAAAGAGAGAAAGAGAGAGAGAGAGAGAGAAGACCGAGAGAGGAAGGGACTGGGAGGGTCTTAGTCGGCTCTGGTAAATTGAAATTCTAATTATCCTTCATTACAAGCTGCTGGGGGCCAACTCAGATCACATTATTATAGCAATGCAGCTGCTGAGAGGCTACGGCAGGACAATAGACACCCAGAGAGAGAGATGGGGGGGGGGGGGGGGGGGGGTGGAGTGAGAGAGAGATGGGGGGGGGGGGGGGGGGGGGTGGAGTGAGAGAGAGATGGGGGTGGGATGGAGAGAGAGAAATAGAGAGAAAAATATAGAGAGAGAAATGTAGAGAGAGAGAGAGAGAGAGAGAGAAATGTAGAGAGAGAGAAATAGAGAGAGAGAGAGAGAGAGAGAAATGTAGAGAGAGAGAAATAGAGAGAGAGAGAGAGAGAGAGAAATGTAGAGAGAGAGAAAGAGCGAGAGCGAGAGAGAGAGAGAAAGAAATAGAGAGAGAGGATTAGACTAAAGACTGGGAGGTGGATAACTCCTCTCCCTGGGTTGGTAAATATGTTTTGGTTGCTTTGTTAGTCTTTTGTTGTTGTTAGGTTGGAGTGGGTGGATGGTGTTTTGTTGTGTTCCCATGCCTCCCTTTATCTCTCTCTAATCCAGGGATTTGAGTCAAACCGGCATTATCAGAGCGCTAAACTCATTACACGAGACTGCTGGAAAGGAACAGAAGCTGAGGGGGCTGGCTCTATTGACAGTAGACTAGAGGGGTTGGCTCTATTGACAGTAGACTAGAGGGGTTGGCTCTATTGACAGTAGACTAGAGAGGTTGGCTCTATTGACAGTAGACTAGAGAGGTTGGCTCTATTGACAGTAGACTAGAGAGGTTGGCTCTATTGACAGTAGACTAGAGGGGTTGGCTCTATTGACAGTAGACTAGAGGGGTTGGCTCTATTGACAGTAGACTAGAGGGGTTGGCTCTATTGAAAGTAGACTAGAGAGGTTGGCTCTATTGACAGTAGACTAGAGGGGTTGGCTCTATTGACAGTAGACTAGAGAGGTAGGCTCTATTGACAGTAGACTAGAGGGGTTGGCTCTATTGACAGTAGACTAGAGAGGTTGGCTCTATTGACAGTAGTCTAGAGGGGTTGGCTCTATTGACAGTAGACTAGAGGCTGAGGGGGTTGGCTCTATTGACAGTAGACTAGAGGCTGAGGGGATTGGCTCTATTGACAGTAGACTAGAGGCTGAGGGGGTTGGCTCTATTGACAGTAGACTAGAGGCTGAGGGGGTTGGCTCTATTGACAGTAGACTAGAGGCTGAGGGGGTTGGCTCTATTGACAGTAGACTAGAGGCTGAGGGGGTTGGCTCTATTGACAGTAGACTAGAGGCTGAGGGGGTTGGCTCTATTGACAGTAGACTAGAGGCTGAGGGGGTTGGCTCTATTGACAGTAGACTAGAGGCTGAGGGGGTTGGCTCTATTGACAGTAGACTAGAGGCTGAGGGGGTTGGCTCTATAGACAGTAGACTAGAGGCTGAGGGGGTTGGCTCTATTGACAGTAGACTAGAGGCTGAGGGGATTGGCTCTATAGACAGTAGACTAGAGGCTTAAAAAGATAAGAGGAAGATGAAAGGGTATATAACAAAGTATTGAGATGAACTTTTGTTATTGACCAAATACTTATTTTCCACCATAATTCCTTAAAAATCCTACAATGAGATTTTCTGGAATTTTTTCCCCTCATTTTGTCTGTCACAGTTGAAGTGTACCTATGATGAAAATTACAGGCCTCTCTCATCTTTTTAAGTGGGAGAACTTGCACAATTGGTGGCTGACTAAATATTTTTTTGCCCCACTGTACATGCATCATGATCTGTACGTCATTGTGTCAGTCTGGGGGAAACACTGCATGAAACCTTTCCTCTTCAGTACCTCACATCTCTCTCTCTCCCCTCCTCTCCCTCCCAGGAAGAGATGTGTGATATAGTTTAGACATCTGGTCTCTAATTATTAGTTATCAAACTAATAATTACAGACCCGGGATTAGTTTCAAATGGTTTGTCAAATTATATCAAATGCCACATGAAGTAAAAAATAATTTTAAAAACAATAAAAACAACAACATTTGAACTAGAGACGAGCAGTTTTCTTCGCTGTAAAGCTACAAGCATACCTGTCGCAAAGCTGTTCTTCCCCTCCCAGAGGCTGCGTGACAGAGAACTTGCAAAGCCTACTCAGACAGGCCTGTGCTTCTGGTTCAACCAGGCGAGGAAATGATACAACTTTCCCCTCGCTGCTCCAACGTATAACATGTACAAATGTAACAACTGGAGACTCATCAGGGTCTGCATCCCCGCTCGCCACCACGGCTAAATTCTATTTTAAAAACTGACGGGAGGAATAGATGAGTGAGGGCTGAGTGAGGACTGAGTGAGGACTGAGTGAGGGCTGAGTGAGGGCTGAGTGAGGGCTGAGTGAGGGCTGAGTGAGGGCTGAGTGAGGGCTGAGTGGGGGCTGAGTGGGGGCTGAGTGAGGGCTGAGTGAGGGCTGAGTGAGGGCTGAGTGAGGGCTGAGTGAGGGCTGAGTGAGGGCTGAGTGAGGACTGAGTGAGGGCTGAGTGAGGACTGAGTGAGGACTGAGTGAGGACTGAGTGAGGGCTGAGTGAGGGCTGAGTGGGGGCTGAGTGGGGGCTGAGTGGGGGCTGAGTGAGGGCTGAGTGAGGGCTGAGTGAGGGCTGAGTGGGGGCTGAGTGGGGGCTGAGTGGGGGCTGAGTGGGGGCTGAGTGGGGGCTGAGTGGGGACTGAGTGGGGGCTGAGTGGGGACTGAGTGGGGACTGAGTGAGGACTGAGTGAGGGCTGAGCTACCCTACTAGATTCAGCCGCGGGACATTTTTTTTCTTCTTGAGTGGCTGGTCAGGGGGCCGGGAACATAATTACAACTAATTTTGTTGCCTGCAAACTGACCACAAGAAGCACAAACAGATATAACGTTTGACTAAAACGTACTCATTTCAAACCTCAGACTGCCGTCAGACAGCAGCTGGGGCCTGAGTCATGAGTCTGAAGGGGGTCTGTAGCTGAGAGACAGAGACAGAGACAGGGGGGGAGGGAGGGAAGCGGACAGACAGACAGGGAGGGAGGGAGGGAGGGAGGGAAGCGGACAGACAGGGAGGGAGGGGGGGAGGGAGGGAAGCGGACAGACAGACAGACAGGGAGGGAGGGAAGCGGACAGACAGACAGGGAGGGAGGGAGGGAGGGAGGGAAGCGGACAGACAGGGAGGGAGGGGGGGAGGGAGGGAAGCGGACAGACAGACAGACAGGGAGGGAGGGAAGCGGACAGACAGGGAGGGAGGGGGGGAGGGAGGGAAGCGGACAGACAGACAGACAGGGAGGGAGGGGGGGAGGGAGGGAAGCGGACAGACAGGGAGGGAGGGAAGCGGACAGACAGGGAGGGAGGGGGGGAGGGAGGGAGGGAAGCGGACAGACAGACAGACAGGGAGGGAGGGAAGCGGACAGACAGACAGGGAGGGGGGAGGGAGGGAAGCGGACAGACAGGGAGGGAGGGAGGGAGGGAGGGAAGCGGACAGACAGGGAGGGAGGGAGGGAGGGAAGCGGACAGACAGACAGGGAGGGGGGGAGGGAGGGAAGCGGACAGACAGGGAGGGAGGGGGGGAGGGAGGGAAGCGGACAGACAGGGAGGGAGGGAAGCGGACAGACAGACAGGGAGGGGGGGGAGGGAAGCGGACAGACAGGGAGGGAGGGGGGGAGGGAGGGAAGCGGACAGACAGACAGGGAGGGGGGGAGGGAGGGAAGCGGACAGACAGACAGGGAGGGGGGGAGGGAGGGAAGCGGACAGACAGACAGGGAGGGGGGGAGGGAGGGAAGCGGACAGACAGGGAGGGGGGGAGGGAGGGAAGCGGACAGACAGGGAGGGAGGGGGGGAGGGAGGGAAGCGGACAGACAGGGAGGGAGGGAGAGAAGCGGACAGACAGGGAGGGAAGCAGACAGATAGAAGGAGAGCTGGTGGCTTAATATGCTCTAGAAAGGCAGAGAAAGGTATGAAGGGAGAGAGAAAGAGAGCGAGAGATTGAGCAATTGAAAAAGGAACATGCTGTGGGGTGAAAGTCATGCTCCTTACAGACAGGCCGATGTATCCCTAGGGAGAGAGGAGTCAGTGAGGGATTATGGGGGAGAAGGCAGCACGTCTGAGCACACTGATACAGACCAGTCAGTCTGGCTGCCAGACAAGGAAGGGTGGTGTGTGTGTGAAACCTAGTCGGTGTGTGTTACGTTGAGCTCTGTGTGTGTGTGTGTGTGTGTGTGTGTGTTAGGTTGAGCTCTGTGTGTGTTAGGTTGAGCTCTGTGTGTGTTAGGTTGAGCTCTGTCTGTGTGTGTGTGTGTGTGTGTGTGTGTGTGTGTGTGTGTGTGTGTGTGTGTGTGTGTGTGTGTGTGTGTGTGTACACTAGGGATCTGACTATGGAAAAACAATACAATTTGTTTTCCGTTAAAACTATACTAGAAAAATGACTAAAATTCCAGATGAATTCACAGTGCAGCTGCACTGCTACCAGAGACGGTTTGGGTCTCACCTTACGTCCCCTTTCAGATGTACCTTCACTACAATTACTGTCTCCTCAATTCACCTCCCAGTGGGCATTTCCTTCTCATTTAACTTCTCAAAGTATTACAGGACTTCGCTGCTGTCGCTGGCCTCTCTCTTGACATTTTTACCCAATGTTAACGACGATGACGTAGTGGTGGGAGAGTCAACTGCCAAAATAATTGATCACCTGACTCCTTGCACTTGGCCAAAGCAATTCCTGTAATTCATGAAATGATGATACATTAAGTCTAACAAGTCGCGACACATACTTTAAGAAAGGCTGGGCTAGGATATTCTACACGCAACAGACTTGAACACACACTTGCATCATTAGTGAAGAGAAAGAGCAAGCGAGCTAGCGTGAGGGAGAGAGCGGAGGGCGCAGGCAGAAGGAACCGTGAGCATATGTCTTGGTAATCTGTGTGTATGTGGACGTTAGGGGGTTTAAACGTTAAAAAGAAACTAGGATCCTTAACCGTAAAAAAAAATAAAATAATGTTTGCATGCCTCGCAAATGACCCCCAAATAGCCTAAAGTAAAGCCTCTTCCTCTCTGGTTTAATTTAAATGACAACTTTCCCCAGGCCTTTATAGCATATCGTCTAGTTCGACTTTAAACGCAGAACATAATGTTTTGTGACAACGGCATTGCGATTTAAAATTTGGTGGGAAAATATCGTTTTTCAGTTAGGGATTTTTCTTACAGTTAAGGATCCCAATTTTGTTGAATGTTTAAACATTCCCCCACATACACAAACATAGACACACAATCTTCCTTCCCCTGTTAGTCTAGTCATTGTTTGACCTCCCAACAACAGCTGTTTGTCAGAACCACAGTTGAAAAGGGAACAAGGCTATATAAAGTCATTGAGCTGTAGGATTCTGGGATTGTTCTACGGAAGTAAGAACATGTTCCAGAGAATTCTAATTTCCACTGTCAGCTCTCTCCCGCCCTTCCGTCACACACACACACACACACACACTCCAGCCCTGCTCATCACACACACACACTCCCGCCCTTCCGTCACACACACACACTCCAGCCCTGCTCATCACACACACACACACTCCCGCCCTTCCATCACACACACACACACTCCAGCCCTGCTCATCACACACACACACACACACACACACACAGCTCATCAAACACACACTAGAGGTCTAAGCAGGACGGATTTATTCATCCCGCTGTCGCCTTTCATACCACTGGCTGTCACCTGGTCCCGACCCAACCGCAGTCCTGCCATGTTATTTCAGGTATATATATGTGACACAGCTCACCTGCCAGGCATGGGCCTAGCACTTTTACACCCTATTGGCAATATGCACAAAAACAACCTAAGAACTAGGTTAAATTACTAGAGAATCTCACCGTGGGCCATTATATTAGGCTATCGGTATTCCTGGGCTATATCAGCAGATAGGACACAGCCTACCTTTTAGGAGGACGATTTGAGGACAGAGACAAAAAATAAAAAAATAAAAATTGTATTTGAAATGAAAAAAAGATAACTGCCACGTGATTCGCCGCCCGTGCATAGGCTGCCTACTCGGTTTCATTGAGGCCACACAAATACGAGATCTCACAGGCCCTCCCTTTATAACGCTGAAATGAACAATGCGTTTTAACTAGGAGGCCAGCCACCTGTCTGTACTGCAGTCTATTGTCTCCTTTCACTACAGAAGATCACTGAGCAGGCTGACGCTGAATAGGAGAGACGACTGAACTCTCTATCTACCGAGGTCGATTATGGATGAGAGGTCAAGGGCTTCCCTATAGTCGGGCTGACCCGCTATCTAAAAACACACAGGCACACACACTTCCTAGGAGCAGATGGGCATGGTACGTTTGGGTAGTGGGGAAGAGAAAGAACAGGGAAAGCCCCCCCCCCCACCCGGCCAGCTGGAAGGCAGACATTTCTTACGCTCAGCTCCAAACAAAGAGAGCAGCCTATGTCATACCAGACCCCTCCCCCCAACACAGAGACCAGAGCGTGACAGACCCCTCCCCCCAACACAGAGACCAGAGCGTGACAGACCCCTCCCCCCAGCACAGAGACCAGAGCGTGACAGACCCCTTCACAAATGACACCTCTGCTGTTCAGTTTCAGCTGTTTTGTTCATTACACTGCATGTGTTCTGTTCAAAACACCCACAACTGTCTGTTCGAGAGTTACCAGGCGCCTGTTCGCGAGTTACCGGGCGCCTGTTCACGAGTTACCGGGCGCCTGTTCGAGAGTTACCGGGCGCCTGTTCGAGAGTTACCGGGCGCCTGTTCGAGAGTTACCGGGCGGCTGTTCGAGAGTTACCGGGCGGCTGTTCGAGAGTTACCGGGCGGCTGTTCGAGAGTTACCGGGCGGCTGTTCGAGTGTTACCGGGCGGCTGTTCGAGTGTTACCAGGCGGCTGTTCGAGAGTTACCAGGCGGCTGTTCGAGAGTTACCAGGCGGCTGTTCGAGAGTTACCAGGCGGCTGTTCGAGACTTACCAGGCGGCTGTTCGCGATTTACCAGGCGGCTGTTCGAGTGTTACCAGGCGGCTGTTCGAGTGTTACCAGGCGGCTGTTCGAGTGTTACCAGGCGGCTGTTCGAGAGTTACCAGGCGGCTGTTCGAGAGTTACCAGGCAGCTGAACAGTTCAACAGTTCAACATATCACGTGCTAGATTAATAGGTCAGCTAAGCGAAGCTTAATCATTTATTCGGGTGTTATTCTGAACAGCATGTGAGGCTGTGTAGGGTCGTTTAGTGGCAGTATCTGCCTGGGGGGCCAGAGTAGGTTCTGACGTCTCTGCGTAGGGTCGTTTAGTGGCAGTATCTGCCTGGGGGGCCAGAGTAGGTTCTGACGTCTCTGCGTAGGGTCGTTTAGAGGCAGTATCTGCCTGGGGGGCCAGAGTAGGTTCTGACGTCTCTGCGTAGGGTCGTTTAGTGGCAGTATCTGCCTGGGGGGCCAGAGTAGGTTCTGACGTCCCTGCGTAGGGTTGTTTAGTGGCAGTATCTGCCTGGGGGGCCAGAGTAGGTTCTGACGTCTCTGCGTAGGGTCGTTTAGTGGCAGTATCTGCCTGGGGGGCCAGAGTAGGTTCTGACGTCTCTGCGTAGGGTCGTTTAGAGGCAGTATCTGCCTGGGGGGCCAGAGTAGGTTCTGACGTCTCTGCGTAGGGTCGTTTACTGGCAGTATCTGCCTGGGGGGCCAGAGTAGGTTCTGACGTCTCTGCGTAGGGTTGTTTAGTGGCAGTATCTGTCTGGGGGGGGGGGCAGGGGAGAATGTCCCTGGGGAGCTCAAAAGGGGTTGACAGTGACACACGATCTGCTATCTACAAGCTGGCCTCACACTGCAACAGTTGGTGTGTGTTTCTGTGTGCGTGTCTGTGTGTGTGTGTGTGTGTTTCTGTGTGCGTGTGTGCGTTGCTGTGTGTGTTTCTGTGTGTGTTTCTGTGTGCGTGTCTGCGTGCGTGTCTGCGTGCGTGTCTGCGTGCGTGTCTGTGTGTGTGTGTCTGTGTGTGTGTGTGTGTCTGTGTGTGTGTCTGCGTGCGTGTCTGCGTGCGTGTTTGCGTGTGTGTGTGTGTGTCTGTGCGTGTCTGTGTGTGTGTGTGTGTGTGTGCGTGTCTGCGTGCGTGTCTGCGTGCGTGTTTGCGTGTGTGTGTGTGTCTGTGTCTGTGTGTCAGTGACAGGTTAACTAACAACACTGCTTCAGTGTGGTTGTAAACAGTGGACCTTAGACCTTCCTCTTTCCTAGCTGTAGAAAGTGAAGAGAGAGAAGTTAAACACACTCTGGAGGGGCTGTGCCTGGAGGGGCTGAGCCTGGAGGGGCTGTGCCTGGAGGGGCTGTGCCTGGAGGGGCTGAGCCTGGAGGGGCTGAGCCTGGAGGGGCTGAGCCTGGAGGGGCTGAGCCTGGATGGGCTGACTAACAGGTCTTTAGGGGGATGCCTTGGAAGGAACATGCAAAACACCACCTGGTTTACAGAACAGAAGACAAAGGCCATTGTTTCCAGCAGGCTTTGTTTACTAGATAGGCTGGTGGTTTCGGGTTAGACAACTTCCTGTATGAGGCTGAGAAAGAGAACAGAAAACTGAACAGACTGAGCCAGAACAACACTGTGGTTTTTATATGATCCCACCTGCCTGCCTCTGTAGTTATCGTGAGAACGACGTTTAGAAGAACACATTCGGGGACCACACACACACACACACACACACACACACACACACACACACACACACACACACACACACACACAAAATGTCATGTTGACGCAGGATTCTGTTTTTCACACAGAAAAGGAAAGACAAAAATCTGTACTTGCAGATGTAGAATGAGTCTTATTGTAAATTCGTCTCGGCTTTAGTCAGGTTTCGCGCTAAATATCAGGAATAAAAAAAAAGGGCAAATTTTGCCCTTCTCCACTCAGATAACATAACCCTTGTTCTCATCTTGACCAATTAAATTCCACCATTCAGAAACATTTCTCCCATGTTGTTTTTCATCCAGACTAACTTCAAATCAAAACAGTAGTCAAATGGAGCTTGCTGAATTCGTTCTACGATAAACAGTAGTCAAATGGAGCTTGCTGAATTCGTTCTACGATAAACAGTAGAAAATATAATGGCCACGCATAGTTTCTGCACAAAAAATACCTAGCTTTTTCCATGAGCAGCTACACTAATTCACTTCTCGGCCGATGGGGTTGCATAAATGTATTTTGTGTGGAGAAAAACTATAGTTTCTTGCCCTTGAGTACTCGATTGAAGCAACAATAACAACAACAAAAATAACTTTTGACTTTCAATATCACACACAGTTGAAAGTAGAAAAAAAAGCTGATTTGTTGATGTCTGCATTTTGAAAATGCAGATTTCTGAAGGCTAAGGCACGCGCAAACACAAATGTACCGTTTGTAAATGTAGCCCCATGGCTCTCCGCAAATGCTGCCGTCTGCTTTGCTTAATTTAAGGAATTAGTAAAGATTTATACTTTTATTTTTGATACTTAAGTATTATTTAGAACCAAATAATTTCAGACTTTTACTCCAGTTGTATTTTACTGGCTGACTTTCACTTTTACTTGAGTAACTTTCTATTAAGGTATCTATACTTTTACTCAACTATGACAATTGGGTACTTTTCCCACCACTACTTATGGGATATGTGTTTTGTCAGATTCCACAAGGATTCTTCAGTTGTGGACACTACATCCCCACACTCCCTCAAGTCACCTTGATGTAGCACCTGTGTGTGTTTTTATCAGTTTCTTTATAAAAAATATTTAGTTGAACTCCATGACAGTAGCTAAAACAAGGGGCTGTAGCAGCACACAAGTAGACTACAAATGCATGCTGGGGAGAAATTGGAGCGGGCGAGGAGGTCGTGGCCCCAGCATTTAGGAAACTCGCTCTGCACTCTGCACCAATACGCTGACACACACTCCCAGATATCTAGGGCATGGCTGGTCTTGACATTTTCCTCTGCCGTGTGGTCAGGGCCAGGCAGCCATCATGACGTATAACCTAGCATTCACTCTCTAATTATCAAAGTTCCTAGACTTGCCCTAACTTCTCTTTTTCACAATAATCATTTCACAACTGAACTGAAGACAAAACGTCTTATTCAGGAGTTATTCACACAAAGAGAAACCAAAGTGTTTCCAAAACCAACGCCAGCAGCCTGTTCAGTCTGAGATAGCCGCCTGTTCGGTCCGAGACAGCAGCCTGTTCAGTCCGAGATAACAGCCGGTTCAGTCCGAGATAACAGCCGGTTCAGTCCGAGATAGCAGCCGGTTCAGTCCGAGATAGCAGCCGGTTCAGTCCGAGATAGCAGCCGGTTCAGTCCGAGATAGCAGCCGGTTCAGTCCGAGATAGCAGCCGGTTCAGTCCGGGATAGCAGCCGGTTCAGTCCGAGATAGCAGCCGGTTCAGTCCGAGATAGCAGCCGGTTCAGTCCGAGATAGCAGCCGGTTCAGTCCGAGATAGCAGCCGGTTCAGTCCGAGATAGCAGCCTGTTCAGTCCGAGATAGCAGCCTGTTCAGTCCGAGATAGCAGCCTGTTCAGTCCGAGATAGCAGCCTGTTCAGTCCGAGATAGCAGCCTGTTCAGTCCGAGATAGCAGCCTGTTCAGTCCGAGATAGCAGCCTGTTCAGTCTGAGATAGCAGCCTGTTCAATCTGAGATAGTCCTCAGCAGCAGAAGTGAGAGCTCATCAGTGAGAGATCATCGGTGGTAGACAAAGGAGCTGTGAGATTTGTACGAAGCCAAGAGAAATGGAAAACAATCCGATTCCAAACAAGAACATGCTTTTGAGACAGAGGTGTGAGATCAGTTATGGGAATAAACCATCCACTGTCCTCCTCCACATCCCAGTTCATCCCTAACATCATGTCCACTGTCCTCCTCCACATCCCAGTACATCCCTAACCCTAGCATCATGTCCACTGTCCTCCTCCACATCCCAGTTCATCCCTAACCCTAGCATCATATCCACTGTTCTCCTCCATATCCCAGTACATCCCTAACCCTAACATCATATCCACTGTCCTCCTCCACATCCCTAGCATCATGTCCACTGTCCTCCTCCTCCACATCCCTAACCCTAACATCATGTCCACTGTCCTCCTCCTCCACATCCCTAACCCTAACATCATATCCACTGTCCTCCTCCACATCCCTAACATCATATCCACTGTCCTCCTCCACATCCCTAACCCTAGCATCATATCCACTGTCCTCCTCCACATCCCTAACATCATATCCACTGTCCTCCTCCACATCCCTAACCCTAGCATCATATCCACTGTCCTCCTCCACATCCCTAACATCATATCCACTGTCCTCCTCCACATCCCTAACCCTAGCATCATATCCACTGTCCTCCTCCACATCCCTAACATCATATCCACTGTCCTCCTCCACATCCCTAACCCTAGCATCATATCCACTGTCCTCCTCCACATCCCTAACCCTAGCATCATATCCACTGTCCTCCTCCACATCCCTAACATCATATCCACTGTCCTCCACATCCCTAACCCTAACATCATATCCACTGTCCTCCACATCCCTAACCCTAACATCATATCCACTGTCCTCCACATCCGTAACCCTAGCATCATGTCCACTGTTCTCCTCCACATCCCTAACCCTAGCATCATGTCCACTGTTCTCCTCCACATCCCTAACATCATATCCACTGTCCTCCACATCCCTAACCCTAACATCATATCCACTGTCCTCCACATCCCTAACCTCATATCCACTGTCCTCCTCCACATCCCTAACCCTAGCATCATATCCACTGTCCTCCTCCACATCCCTAACCCTAACATCATATCCACTGTTCTCCTCCACATCCCTAACATCATATCCACTGTCCTCCTCCACATCCCTAACCCTAGCATCATATCCACTGTCCTCCTCCACATCCCTAACCCTAGCATCATATCCACTGTCCTCCTCCACATCCCTAACCCTAGCATCATGTCCACTGTTCTCCTCCACATCCCTAACATCATATCCACTGTCCTCCACATCCCTAACCCTAGCATCATATCCACTGTCCTCCTCCACATCCCTAGCATCATATCCACTGTCCTCCTCCACATCCCTAACCCTAACATCATATCCACTGTTCTCCTCCACATCCCTAGCATCATATCCACTGTCCTCCTCCACATCCCTAACCCTAGCATCATATCCACTGTCCTCCTCCACATCCCTAACCCTAACATCATATCCACTGTCCTCCTCCACATCCCTAACCCTAGCATCATATCCACTGTCCTCCTCCACAACCCTAACATCATATCCACTGTCCTCCTCCACATCCCTAACCCTAACATCATATCCACTGTCCTCCTCCACATCCCTAACATCATATCCACTGTTCTCCTCCACATCCGTAACCCTAACATCATGTCCACTGTCCTCCTCCACATCCCTAACCCTAGCATCATGTCCACTGTTCTCCTCCACATCCCTAACCCTAGCATCATGTCCACCGTCGTCCTCCTCCACATCCCTAGCATCATATCCACTGTCGTCCTCCTCCACATCCCTAACCCTAGCATCATATCCACTGTCGTCCTCCTCCACATCCCTAACCCTAGCATCATATTCACTGTCCTCCTCCACATCCCTAGCATCATATCCACTGTCCTCCTCCACATCCCTAACCCTAGCATCATATCCACTGTCCTCCTCCACATCCCTAGCATCATATCCACTGTCCTCCTCCACATCCCTAACCCTAACATCATGTCCACTGTCCTCCTCCACATCCCTAACCCTAGCATCATGTCCACCGTCGTCCTCCACATCCCTAACCCTAGCATCATGTCCACTGTTCTCCTCCACATCCCTAACCCTAACATCATGTCCACCGCCGTCCTCCACATCCCTAACCCTAGCATCATGTCCACTGTCCTCCTCCACATCCCTAACCCTAGCATCATGTCCACTGTCCTCCTCCACATCCCTAACCCTAGCATAATGTCCACTGTCCTCTTCCACATCCCTAACCCTAGCATCATGTCCACTGTTCTCCTACACATCCCTAACCCTAGCATCATATCCACTGTTCTCCTCCACATCCCTAGCATCATATCCACTGTCCTCCTCCACATCCCTAACATCATATCCACTGTCCTCCACATCCCTAACCCTAGCATCATGTCCACTGTCCTCTTCCACATCCCTAACCCTAGCATCATGTCCACTGTCCTCCTCCACATCCCTAACATCATGTCCACTGTCCTCCTCCACATCCCTAACCCTAGCATCATATCCACTGTTCTCCTCCACATCCCTAGCATCATATCCACTGTCCTCCTCCACATCCCTAACCCTAGCATCATGTTCAATGTCCTCCTCCACATCCCTAACCCTAGCATCATATCCACTGTTCTCCTCCACATCCCTAACATCATATCCACTGTCCTCCACTCCTCTATTCCCTTTAGTTTGTTCTGGACCAGAGGTGAGCCATTTCCCCTTCCTCACAGAACACACACACACACACACACACACACACACACACACACACACACACACACTTTCCCAAAAGCATCATGCAAAGATCCTCTTGGAACAATAGGATCCTGTGGTTCTAGTGATTAACTTAGCCGTATCTTTCTTTTGGGAAACCGGGACCTGGTCTGTGTGAGAGAGTGACTTTTAGCCCCCGCTGTTCACTTCCTGCCCAGCCTTTCCTCGGAATCAGTGAGAGATTTAGTCCTAACCATCTGGTAAATGCTATACTACTAGAAAAGTCAAGAGACTGAATCAGAGCAGAGATGTAGATGTGTCCAGAGGGAGAGAGAGAGAGTGAGAGCTTATCGTAACTGACTACAATGAACTAACAACTTAGAATTTATTCCCCATATTGACCGTCTCTCTGAGATCACATTCTCTGGAACTACACAGCTGTCTAGAGACAGTTGCTTCCCCTTGGTGTGTGTTACAGAATAACATACTGTAGCGTAGAGGCATGCGAGTTCAACCTCTCTACACTAAAGGTCGACCGATTAATCAATATGGCCGATTAATTAGGTCCGATTTCAAGTTTTCATAACAATCGTAAATCGGTATTTTTTGGGCGTCGATTTGCCGATTTTTATTTTATTTTAAGCTTTATTTAACGAGGCAAGTCAGATAAGAACACATTCTTATTTTCAATGACGGCCTAGGAACGGAACGGTGGGTTAACTTGCCTCGTTCAGGGGCAGAACAACAGATTTTCACCTTGTCAGCTCGGGGGATCCAATCTTGCAACCTTACAGTTAACTAGACATGCCTCTCTCTCGTTGCACTCCACAAGGAGACTGCCTGTTACGCGAATGCAGTAAGCCAAGGTAAGTTGCTAGCTAGCATTAAACTTATCTTACAAAAAACAATCAATCATAATCACTAGTTAACTACACATGGTTGATGATATTACTAGATATTATCTAGCGTGTCCTGCGTTGCGTATAATCTGACTGAGCATACAAGTATCTAAGTATCTGAATGAGCGGTGGTAGGCAGAAGCAGGCGCGTAAACCTTCATTCAAACAGCACTTTCGTGCGGTTTGACAGCAGCTCTTCGTTGTGCATCAAGCATTGCGCGGTTTATGACTTCAAGCCTATCAACTCCCGAGATGAGGTTGGTGTAACCGAAGTGAAATGGCTAGCTCGTTAGCGCGCGCTAATTGTCGTTGTGTTGCTGGTTCGAGCCCAGGGAGGAGCGAGGAGAGGGACGGAAGCTATACTGTTACACTGGCAATACTAAAGTGCCTATAAGAACATCCAATAGTCAAAGGTTAATGAAATACAAATGGTATAGAGGGAAATACTCCTATAATTTCAATAATAACTACAATCTAAAACTTCTTACCTGGGAATATTTTAAGCCTTATGTTAAAAGGAACCACCAGCTTTCATATGTTCTCATGTTCTGAGCAAGGAACTGAAACGTTAGCTTTCTTACATGGCACATATTGCACTTTTACTTTCTTCTCCAACACTTTGTTTTTGCATTATTTAAACCAAATTGAACATGTTTCATTATTTACTTGAGGTTAAATTGATTTTATTGATGTATTATATTAAGTTAAAATAAGTGTTCAATCAGTATTGTTGTAATGGTCATTATCAGAAATAAATAAATAAATAAATAAAAACAAACCGATTAATCGGTATCGGCTTTTTTTGGTCCTCCAATAATCGTTATCGTTGTTGAAAAATCATAAAATCGGTCGACCTCTACTCTATACAGCCGTTTTCACATCCTGTGTCTTCAATGTTCCGGTGAAGCCTGTTTGGCAAGTTTCTTTGAAGCCTGTTTGACACAACAAGTCTTAATATGCCCGACGAATAGGTCTACATTTTTGCTCACTATTCATCTCTATTCTCCTGCCGTGACTTTGTTTTTTCCTGTGGCTGGAATAAGCCTGTCAAGAGTAATGGAATTTGATATTCATGAAACCCTCCACCAGACTAATCCTCCGGCTCCTGTATGTGATGTGTCCTGTGGGAATAAGGTGTTATGATGGGGGGGGTACATGGTGAGATGGCTAGAGGGGAGGAAGTGAAGGCTTGGGACGTTTCTAAACATCAAATCCTTGCTACCTTCGTACTGGTTTCCTCAGTTCCTCCCAAAGCTCATTGGAGGAGGAATGATCTAAGGTACCTCCCACTGACCTCCTCTTCCAATGAGCTTTGAGAGGAATTAAATAGGAAACAAGGACAGAGGAAAATAATTCAGACAAAGTCACAGACTAAAATGGTAAATGAGACCAATCCAGCCCTAGACCAGAGGATGAGAGATATCAAATAAACATGGGCCAGTAAAGCTGATAACAATAATAAACAACAACAACACCAATAATAATAATAATAATAATGTTTCTGCCAGGTATGCCATCTCTGTGATCTGTTTATCTGGTGGGAATATATGGGCCGTGACATTGGCAGAGGCACACACAGTTAGGAGAATGGGGTCCCAGACATTTGACCAGCAGCATTTTAAATTTACCGGACATTTACCGGGCCCATATGCATTGGGTTCCTAACCTGATTAGGACGTCCAGCCACGATGTTCAGAATGACAGAAATCACATTATGGTAATGAATCTTAACAGAACATGCAAGTCGAGGATGGAATGATGTGAGATCCCCTTCTTACTGAATTCCAATGTGTCATTTGAAGACGTTAGAACGACTGTCCAACACTTACTTTTCATCAGCCAACAAGACGAGTAACCAACAGCAACATCGCCAGCCAACAAGACGAGTAACCAACAGCAACATCGCCAGCCAACAAGACGAGTAACCAACAGCAACATCGTCAGCCAACAAGACGAGTAACCAACAGCAACATCGCCAGCCAACAAGACGAGTAACCAACAGCAACATCGCCAGCCAACAAGACGAGTAACCAACAGCAACATCACCAGCCAACAAGACAAGTAAACAACATCACTAGCCAACAAGACAAGTAAACAACATCACTAGCCAACAAGACAAGTAAACAACATCAACATCACTAGCCAACAAGACAAGTAAACAACATCAACATCACTAGCCAACAAGACAAGTAAACAACATTAACATCACTAGCCAACAAGACAAGTAAACAACATTAACATCACTAGCCAACAAGACAAGTAAACAACATTGACATCACTAGCCAACAAGACAAGTAAACAACATCAACATCACTAGCCAACAAGACAAGTAAACAACATTAACATCACTAGCCAACAAGACAAGTAACCAACATTAACATCACTAGCCAACAAGACGAGTAAACAACATTAACATCACTAGCCAACAAGACAAGTAAACAACATTGACATCACTAGCCAACAAGACAAGTAACAACATTAACATCACTAGCCAACAAGACAAGTAAACAACATTGACATCACTAGCCAACAAGACAAGTAACAACATTAACATCACTAGCCAACAAGACGAGTAAACAACATTAACATCACTAGCCAACAAGACAAGTAAACAACATCAACATCACTAGCCAACAAGACAAGTAAACAACATTAACATCACTAGCCAACAAGACAAGTAACAACATCACTAGCCAACAAGACAAGTAACAACATTAACATCACTAGCCAACAAGACAAGTAACAACATCACTAGCCAACAAGACAAGTAACAACATCACTAGCCAACAAGACAAGTAAACAACATCAACATCACTAGCCAACAAGACAAGTAACAACATCACTAGCCAACAAGACAAGTAACAACATCACTAGCCAACAAGACAAGTAAAACAACATTAACATCACTAGCCAACAAGACAAGTAACAACATCACTAGCCAACAAGACAAGTAAACAACATCAACATCACTAGCCAACAAGACAAGTAACAACATCACTAGCCAACAAGACAAGTAACCAACATTAACATCACTAGCCAACAAGACAAGTAAACAACATTAACATCACTAGCCAACAAGACAAGTAAACAACATTAACATCACTAGCCAACAAGACAAGTAACAACATCACAAGCCAACAAGACAAGTAACCAACATTAACATCACTAGCCAACAAGACAAGTAACCAACATTAACATCACTAGCCAACAAGACAAGTAACCAACATTAACATCACTAGCCAACAAGACGAGTAAACAACATTAACATCACTAGCCTATGTCAATCTACTGTCCCCCACCGATGACTCTGTTGCTACAACACCTTGCTTGTTTCATCACGTTGTTAAGAATTTATCATGACGGTCTTCATCCATAACCGTCTGGAACATGATTATAATTGTGCCAGCCCTAACTAACTAACACACACACACACACACACACACACACACACACACACACACACACACACACAGAGGGGTAGGAGGGGAACTATTTTCAGATGTCACATTAAAAAGGGAAATCAATTAGAGCTCTGAAAAAAAACATCCCTGGGGCCACTGCATCACACCACACCCCTCTACACACAGACATCTGCCTGCTTCGGTAAGGACATCTAGCAAGGCTCTCAAGCAATCTGTGTGGAGTGTGTTTTTGTGCAGGGTGAGGAGCAACGCAGCAACGACCTTCTGGAGCAACGAAGACGAGATAAAGGAAAAACTGAGGGAGGGGTACAAAGACTCCACGCATTAATGGGTATGCTGCGTCTGTGTGTCTTTGCTGCGCCAGCGTGTGTGTCTGTGCTGCGCCAGAGTGTCTGTGTGTCTGTGCTGCGCCAGAGTGTCTGTGCTGCGCCAGCGTGTCTGTGCTGCGCCAGAGTGTCTGTGTTGCGCCAGAGTGTCTGGGCTGCGCCAGCGTGTCTGTGTGCCTGTGCTGCGCCAGAGTGTCTGTGCTGCGCCAGCGTGTCTGTGTGTCTGTGCTGCGCCAGAGTGTCTGTGCTGCGCCAGCGTGTCTGTGCTGCGCCAGCGTGTCTGTGCTGCGCCAGAGTGTCTGTGTTGCGCCAGAGTGTCTGTGCTGCGCCAGCGTGTCTGTGCTGCGCCAGCGTGTCTGTGTGTCTGTGCTGCGCCGGTGTGTCTGTGTGTCTGTGTTGCGCCAGAGTGTCTGTGTGTCTGTGCTGCGCCGGTGTGTCTGTGTGTCTGTGTTGCGCCAGAGTGTCTGTGTGTCTGTGCTGCGCCGGTGTGTCTGTGTGTCTGTGTTGCGCCAGAGTGTCTGTGTGTCTGTGTTGCGCCAGAGTGTCTGTGTGTCTGTGCTGCGCCGGCGTGTCTGTGCTGCGCCGGCGTGTCTGTGCTGCGCCGGCGTGTCTGTGCTGCGCCGGCGTGTCTGTGCTGCGCCAGAGTGTCTGTGCTGCGCCAGAGTGTCTGTGCTGCGCCAGAGTGTCTGTGCTGCGCCAGAGTGTCTGTGTTGCGCCAGAGTGTCTGTGTTGCGCCAGAGTGTCTGTGTGTCTGTGCTGCGCCGGCGTGTCTGTGTGTCTGCGCTGCGCCGGTGTGTCTGTGCTGCGTCGGTGTGGGTATTTCTTTGGGTGGCGCTGTCTCTTACCTGATGCGTGTCCGTGGGGGAGCAGGGAGAGGAGGAGGAAGAGGATTGCAGATGTAGCCAGCCTGTGGACTAGAGAGGAAGAGGAGGCCAGGGCTCTCGTCTCACACAATACCATTCCATCACTCATCTTTTCCCCTGGAAACTCTACAGTCCTCTAAGCCTTAACCTGCAGGGCAGCGTGGGGGGGGGGGGGGGGGGACAAATAGTACAGTATCAACATACAGCAACGATTACATAACAGCGAGAGAACGTGAGAGAAACAGAGGCAGAGAGAGAACTCTCCGCAACACATTTCAGTTGGATTACTAATCCAGAGGATGGCAGATTGACCGTGTGTGTGTGTAGCGCGCTGATCTCCTCAGGAGGAGAGAGAGAGATGCCAAGAGGTGACCATAGAGACGAGTCCCCTCAGCCAGCTGGTCCCGAGGCTCAATTCACTAACTTCTACCACCCAACCAAGACTGTGTCTAGATTTGACAGTTCATGCAGCTTTATTAGTCTGAACATAGGGCGCTCTGAACATAGGGCGCTCTGAACATAGGGCGCTCTGAACATAGGGCGCTCTGAACATAGGGCGCTCTGAACGGGTCATGCATCTACACTTAAAAATGTATTTTATTTATCTAAGTCAGTTAAGAACAAATTCTTATTTACAATGACGGCCTACCCCGGCCAAACCCGGACGACGCTGGGACAATTGTGCGCCGCCCTATTGGACTCCCAAATAATGAAACATGTTCAATTTGGTTTAAATAATGCAAAAACAAAGTGTTGGAGAAGAACGTAAAAGTGCAATATGTGCCATTTAAGAAAGCTAACGTTTCAGTTCCTTGCTCAGAACATGAGAACATATGAAAGCTGGTGGTTCCTTTTAACATGAGTCTTCAATATTCCCAGGTAAGCAGTATTAGGTTGTAGTTATTATAGGAATTATAGGACTATTTCTCTCTATACCATTTGTCATAAACAGCGCAATGCTTGAAGCACAGCGAAGAGCTGCTGGCAAAACGCACGAAAGTGCTGATTAAATGAGGCTTACGAACCTGCTGGTGCCTACCACCGCTCAGTCAGACTGCTCTATCAAATCATAGACTTAGTTATAACATAATAACACACAGAAATACGAGCCTTAGGTCATTAATATGGTAGAATCCGGAAACTATCATTTAGAAAACAAAACGTTTATTCTTTCAGTGAAATACAGAACCGTTACGTATTTTATCTAACGGGTGGCATCCATGAGTCTAAATATTCCTGTTACATTGTACAACCTTCAATGTTATGTCCTAATTACGTAAAATTCTGGAAAATTAGTTTGCAACGAGCCAGGCGGCCCAAACTGCTGAATATACCCTGACTCTGCGTGCAATGAACGCAAGAGAAATGACACAATTTCCCTAGTTTAATATTGCCTTCTAACCTGGATTTCTTCTGGCTAAATATGCAGGTTTATAAATATATAATTCTGTGTATTGATTTTAAGAAAGGCATTGGTGTTTATGGTTAGGTACAGTCGTCCAACGATTGTGCTTTTTTCGCAAATGCGCTTTTGTTAAATCATCTCCCAGCGTTGCATCGATTATATGCAACACAGGACACGCTAGATAAACTTGTAATATCATCAACCATGTGTAGTTATAACTAGTGATTATGATTGATTGATTGTTTTTTATAAGATATGTTTAATGCTAGCTAGCAACTTACCTTGGCTTCTTACTGCATTCGCGTAACAGGCAGGCTCCTCGTGAGGCAAGTGGTTAGAGCGTTAGACTAGTTAACTGTAAGGTTGCAAGATTGACTCCCCGAGCGGATAAGGTGAAAATCTGTTGTTCTGCCCCTGAACAAGGCAGTTAACCCACTGTTCCCCGGTAGGCCGTCATTGAAAATAAGAACGTGTTCTTAACGGACTTGCCGAGTTAAATAAAGGTTGTAGTTGTTTTTTTAATTAAAAATACAGATTTCCGATTGTTGTGAAAACTTGAAAATCGGCCCCAATTAAATCGGCCATTCCGATTAATCGGCCGACCTCTAGTCTAGACCCTTCTTTTCAATGCATTCTTCGTATTCTGATAGCAGAAGCCACATGTGAGTGTGAAGTCCTGAGGCTTTGGTCCTGTCTACACAACTCAGAAAAATCTGGTCAAATTATCACTAAGCAAAAAAAAAAAAAAAAAAATCTGAAATATATCACCTATTAGAATGAAACCATGACAACTAAGAATACATGCTATTTGGCTCTAAAACAGAGTGTACAAGGAGCTAGACTATCTGACCACTATGACTGATAGAAAACTACTATGTACAGGCTCCCTGAGCACAGTCTGGCCATAGAGACTGGTCCTTACAGGCAAACCTGGCAGCCCAGAGATGGCAGCCCAGAGATGGCAGCCTGTGGTCATTATGCCCCCAGGAAGAGATCTATTTGACAGAAAATGCTCCTAAAAATTTAAAAAATAAAACATTAAAGAATTATAAAGCCTAAATGATGAAAATAAACTTAGATACATAGTTGGTGAAAGTGTTGATTATTCATATTAGCATATTCTGTGTTGTAATTATTGTTAATACGAGTACCTTCATCACTGTTATCGCTTCATTACAAACAGTCTGGTATATTCCTGTCTTTGGCCATCGTTCTTATATATGTTTACTTTGAAAGGAAAACACTTCCATTGTCAATGTCAATAAAGTAAACTGAATTGAGAGAGTCAGAGAGAGCGAGAGAGTCCTGTTTACACTCTGACAGTATCAGAGACAGACAGAGGGTTCAGACAGAGGCCTACGTATCGTTACATTAGCTCTCCCATTACAGAACACATCAGTTTCCATCACCATTCGCTTGAAAACTTCCTCTGATCTCTGCTGTGGTCTGCTCACACTGCTGCTGTCACACTAAAAACAGACTGAACTGTGGAGGACTACACTGGGAAATATAATATGCCAGCTATATTAATATGCTAGCTAATCTACTGGGATGGACGAGAAATATGTCAAGAATAAAAGAAAGGGGGGAAAGAGAGAGAGACTCGACAGTAAAACAAGAACACAGACATTGGAGCTGAGGGTACGGGGGGGACGAGGAAAGAGAGAGAGACAGCGAGAGAGCGACAGCGGGACAGAGAGAGAGACACAGAGAGAGAGACACAGCGGGACAGAGAGAGAGACAGAGAGAGACAGAGAGAGACAGCGAGAGAGAAAGAGAGAGACACAGCGGGACAGAGAGAGAGGGAGCAGTAGTGACTTCCAGTTTTCAGAGCAGAAGCGGAAATCCCGCCCCCCCAATCCACCAGCCCCCCAGTCCAGAACCCAGAGGCGTTGGGTTCCAAGAAACAGCTGGGGACGAAGAGAAGAAAGGAGCAAAGTCAGCAAAGAGAGATGTTTTACAGTTAAACCTCTTTAAACCAGCAGGGCCTGAGTGAGCTCTCCCAGAGAAACAACCCGTAACACTAGCGCTCTAGGGGTGAAAACAAAAACGGACAAATCAAATCCACATCCAGGAATCAAGATCATTAAAACACAAATGAGATCCAGGTGCAGAAGCTTGATTGCTAGACTAGGGAGCGATAGCCTAGCGCTAGGCTGCTTTAGTCATTAGTCAGCAGGCAGTGGCGGAAGCCTGGCAGGCAGCGTACCTCAGGAGAGAGAGGGCAGCGGGTCCATTAGCTCAGAGACAGCCAGTAGTCACAGCCAGCCTGCTGATCTGGTAGCTATTGATAGCCATAAGCTAATAGCATGGTTACTGAACATAACAGTAGCAAGCTATCCCGACAGGCCAGGCAGCATGCCTTAGGAGAGTAGCGGGCAGCCTGCTGAGCGCCTTGTAGTTGCTAGCTAATATCATGGAGCTGCTAGATAATAGCATGGCGCTGCTAGCTAGCTAACAGCATGGCGCTGCTAGCTAGCTAACAGCATGGAGCTGCTAGCTAGCTAGCAGCATGGAGCTGCTAGCATGGAGCTAACAGCATGGAGGAGCTAACAGCATGGAGCTGCTAGCATGGAGCTAACAGCATGGAGCCGCTGAGCTGAATAGAACAGAGGAGGGAAATGTGATTGGCTCCTGTTTTTGCTTGCATTAGAATGGAGGCCTGGTAGGTAACGACACAAGACTGGCACAGACCTAGTGGCAAGACACACACACACGCCTGATGGCGACGCTCAGAAAAATGGCTGGTGGAAGGTGGCAGAGAGTGACGCATGGGCCTTTGGCAAGGACTACGTTGGCACAGTGGCACTGCATCATGCCAAGAGGCCAGTCTGAACAGAACAGCAACCCGCCTGGCTAGAAGTACGGCCAACAGATAGAAAAACAGTCAAATGTTGGGTGTTATCGTTATCAGTGCATTGGTTGCACTTGTAATGCACTCCAGGATATAATGAAAAGCTTTGTTGACGCAGATGGGACTCTGTATGGACAAGATGGCTCCGCCTCTCTAATCGACAACAAACAAACACAAAAGCTACATCAACTGTTATATTGTGTTAGTTCAAAGGAGCTCTTCAGATGTAGCCTAGCTGGTTGTACGACTGTTTGACAGTGTGTTTGCAAAGCAGTGATGCTGCTATAGCAGAGACTGTGATCTGTGAAGGGAAGCCCAAAGCAGCGATGCTGCTATAGCAGAGACTGTGATCTGTGAAGGGAAGCCCAAAGCAGTGATGCTGCTATAGCAGAGACTGTGATCTGTGAAGGGAAGCCCAAAGCAGTGATGCTGCTATAGCAGAGACTGTGATCTGTGAAGGGAAGCCCAAAGCAGCGATGCTGCTATAGCAGAGACTGTGATCTGTGAAGGGAAGCCCAAAGCAGTGATGCTGCTATAGCAGAGACTGTGATCTGTGAAGGGAAGCCCAAAGCAGCGATGCTGCTATAGCAGAGACTGATCT
The DNA here is from genome assembly GCF_057628025.1 of Oncorhynchus mykiss. NCBI lineage: Eukaryota > Metazoa > Chordata > Actinopteri > Salmoniformes > Salmonidae > Oncorhynchus > Oncorhynchus mykiss. The sequence goes on along the minus strand of NC_143025.1, from coordinate 88,042,923 downwards.
GTGAAGGGAAGCCCAAAGCAGTGATGCTGCTATAGCAGAGACTGTGATCTGTGAAGGGAAGCCCAAAGCAGCGATGCTGCTATAGCAGAGACTGTGATCTGTGAAGGGAAGCCCAAAGCAGTGATGCTGCTATAGCAGAGACTGTGATCTGTGAAGGGAAGCCCAAAGCAGTGATGCTGCTATAGCAGAGACTGTGATCTGTGAAGGGAAGCCCAAAGCAGCGATGCTGCTATAGCAGAGACTGTGATCTGTGAAGGGAAGCCCAAAGCAGTGATGCTGCTATAGCAGAGACTGTGATCTGTGAAGGGAAGCTCAAAGCAGTGATGCTGCTATAGCAGAGACTGTGATCTGTGAAGGGAAGCCCAAAGCAGCGATGCTGCTATAGCAGAGACTGTGATCTGTGAAGGGAAGCCCAAAGCAGTGATGCTGCTATAGCAGAGACTGTGATCTGTGAAGGGAAGCCCAAAGCAGCGATGCTGCTATAGCAGAGACTGTGATCTGTGAAGGGAAGCCCAAAGCAGTGATGCTGCTATAGCAGAGACTGTGATCTGTGAAGGGAAGCCCAAAGCAGTGATGCTGCTATAGCAGAGACTGTGATCTGTGAAGGGAAGCCCAAAGCAGCGATGCTGCTATAGCAGAGACTGATCTGTGAAGGGAAGCCCAAAGCAGTGATGCTGCTATAGCAGAGACTGTGATCTGTGAAGGGAAACTCAAAGCAGTGATGCTGCGATGCTGCTATAGCAGAGACTGTGATCTGTGAAGGGAAGCCCAAAGCAGCGATGCTGCTATAGCAGAGACTGTGATCTGTGAAGGGAAGCCCAAAGCAGCGATGCTGCTTTAGCAGAGACTGTGATCTGTGAAGGGAAGCCCAAAGCAGCGATGCTGCTATAGCAGAGACTGTGATCTGTGAAGGGAAACTCAAAGCAGTGATGCTGCGATGCTGCTATAGCAGAGACTGTGATCTGTGAAGGGAAGCCCAAAGCAGCGATGCTGCTATAGCAGAGACTGTGATCTGTGAAGGGAAGCCCAAAGCAGCGATGCTGCTATAGCAGAGACTGTGATCTGTGAAGGGAAGCCCAAAGCAGCGATGCTGCTATAGCAGAGACTGTGATCTGTGAAGGGAAGCCCAAAGCAGCGATGCTGCTATAGCAGAGACTGTGATCTGTGAAGGGAAGCCCAAAGCAGCGATGCTGCTATAGCAGAGACTGTGATCTGTGAAGGGAAGCCCAAAGCAGCGATGCTGCTATAGCAGAGACTGTGATCTGTGAAGGGAAGCCCAAAGCAGTGATGCTGCTATAGCAGAGACTGATCTGTGAAGGGAAGCCCAAAGCAGCGATGCTGCTATAGCAGAGACTGTGATCTGTGAAGGGAAGCCCAAAGCAGCGATGCTGCTATAGCAGAGACTGTGATCTGTGAAGGGAAGCCCAAAGCAGTGATGCTGCTATAGCAGAGACTGTGATCTGTGAAGGGAAGCCCAAAGCAGCGATGCTGCTATAGCAGAGACTGTGATCTGTGAAGGGAAGCCCAAAGCAGCGATGCTGCTATAGCAGAGACTGTGATCTGTGAAGGGAAGCCCAAAGCAGTGATGCTGCTATAGCAGAGACTGTGATCTGTGAAGGGAAGCCCAAAGCAGTGATGCTGCTATAGCAGAGACTGTGATCTGTGAAGGGAAGCTCAAAGCAGAATGAGTTTGATTACTTTCTCAAGTCTAAGGATGCGGAAAAGTAAATCCAAACCTATTAAATCCAAGGTTGTGAAATCCTTCCAACACAAAGCAGCCCGATTAGCCTGTAGCCTAACTACATTAAGATTGCCAGGAGAACCTCTTGTACTTCTTTCTCTTGTGTTGTGCAAAATCAATTGTTCTCCTTTATATTCCTAAAATCATCTGACCTCATGTGTCTCCTCCATAGTCTTCTTGTCCTCTGCAGAGGCACGTAACCAAAGGTTACCAGGAGGCATGGACGCGCGCTGCGTGATCGATTCACTCTAGGATGATGGTGTCGCCACACCTGCTACTTTAGATTGGATTACACTGATTGGTGTTAATGATAATAACTGTGTAATAAGAGTTTTTTTTGTAATAAACACATTAAAAGTTGCAATAACCTTAATATTACTCTGCTTCTATTGGCCCAACCTTTCCGTTGAGCTCTCAGCTGGCCCGTCATCAAAGCATTCTAAGAATAGTTCTGGTCTCTGTCATCCAGTTTCTCTTTACACACAATGACAATAGAAATGAATGTTTCCTGGTTTGATACGGCCAGGAATAGACCCATCTTCACAGTTTGAACAAACCAGTCCGTCAACAGAAACAAACTTCCTTATAAAAAACAAAACACTCTGGCCCACACAATACAGCCACTGCTGAAAACAGATATCTGACTGGGAATTAATTGGTAGAAAAACAACAAAACCGATAGCATCAAAACAAATGATCAAAATAAATCAATTTAGGCTGAATTGGCGCCCGCGACAGATGTTACTCTGGATGTCGTGTAGTAAGCTAGTTAATTAACTTACAACCCATGTAGTCTTGTGACAGACGAAACAGAGTATCTATGTTAACCAATGTTACATGTGCAGCTGGCTAGCCCAACACGAGCAGGCTAGCCCAACACGAGCAGGCTAGCCCACATGAGCAGGCTAGCACAACACGAGCAGGCTAGCCCAACACGAGCAGGCTAGCCCAACACGAGCAGGCTAGCACAACACGAGCAGGCTAGCACAACACGAGCAGGCTAGCACAACATGAGCAGGCTAGCACAACACGAGCAGGCTAGCCCAACACGAGCAGGCTAGCCCAACACGAGCAGGCTAGCACAACACGAGCAGGCTAGCACAACACGAGCAGGCTAGCACAACACGAGCAGGCTAGCCCAACACTAGCTAGCACCCATCTTCTAATTCTAAATTAAATTTCACCAACCGTGCCATTTGTGGCGGTAACATGCCATCCTCTCTGGCACAATTCCACATCCTGTCTCATCTCGTATGTCTCACAGCCTCTGTGGTGTGAGAAGGGATCTGCTGGATCCAGACTATTAAAATCTGATCTTGGGCCTGTCCCAAATGGCACCCTATTCCCTGTATAGTCTAATGCACTAATTTTGACCATGGCCCATAGGGTTCCGGTCAAAAGTAGTGCACTATATATGAAAAGTAGTGCACTATATATGAAAAGTAGTGCACTTTATAGGGAGCCATTTGGACTCAGCCTTCTGTCTGGTTAAGAGGGAATAACTCCCAGAACTACTCTACTGTAATCAGATTGCTGCTGTAAATCAGATTACAAACTCAGCAAAACCTGGGTGGAAAATTGTGTCTAAATCTTGAAAAGTGGACAATTCTTACTGTGCTGTTCTACTCTTATTTCATTTAGTCCTCCGTGTTGGAGCGTGAAGCCTAAGATTTTCACTGTACCCTGCAATCACACCTGCAACCCTGTACATGTGACCATTAAACACTGTGAATCTGACCAACTCTGCCCTCAGAAGTAGGCCTTGTGTTGTCGGTCAACAAGAAGAGTGAAAACAGTCTAGTCCTCCTGGTCATGAGGTCTCTAACTATCATGTTCTTCTTGACTAGTCATGTCAGCCTAATGTACACTACTGTTCAAACGTCTGGGAACACAGAGAGCAGGGGAGAGAAGGCATGTGTCTGGGAACACAGAGAGCAGGGGAGAGAAGGCATGTGTCTAGGAAACACAGAGAGCAGGGGAGAGAAGGCATGTGTCTAGGAAACAGAGCACTCAGTGTGCCAGAGAACTGCAGTGAAGAGATTGCCATCTGATAGGCCTGACTAATGCCTTGAATTCAGCCCTCTGCTCTGATGGAGCTGATGGAGCCAGGCTGTGGCTGAGGGAAAAGGGAGAGAGAGCCCAGAGAAAGAGTGATGGATGGAGAGATAGCTCACGACTCTGATCCGATTTTTTGTTAAGAGCCCCAATGCTTGGTCTGAACATCAACACACATTTCTAGCGGTACGGCTTTGAAAGCATAAGGACCTTATCTTTCATATCAGCAAGATTTAAAACTAAATAAATAAATAACATCACATTGATAAACACTGTTATATGGGGTTAGTGTTCCCACATGGCCATATCTCCATGTTTACAGCACTGGTAGACGGAAGACAGCTAATTAACACGTGGTCTCTCTATCTAGCATGCTCCGAAAACCTGTGTGGAATGGAGGAAAACCAAAGGCTTCTGTCAGCTGCAACTGTGATAAAGCTGGTTAAATCTGTGTACAGTAAGTGTGTATTTTGCAAGTGAGAAATTATTTTGATTTAAAATTGGCTTTATGTTTCCAGAACCATACTGCAAATTGAGAATCCATTCACGTTTACATGGAGTATTTGACGGTTTTGGCTGGCCAGGTCTACCTCTGAAAATAACATATACACTACATGACCAAAAGTGTGTGGACACCCACTCGTCGAACATCTCATTGGGCCCCCCCTCCCCCCTTTGATGCTACAACAACCTCCAGTCTTCTGGGAAGGCTTTCCACTAGATGTTGGAACATTGCTGCTATAACAGCCTCCAATCTTCTGGGAAGGCTTTCCACTAGATGTTGGAACATTGCTGCTATAACAGCCTCCAATCTTCTGGGAAGGCTTTCCACTAGATGTTGGAACATTGCTGCTATAACAGCCTCCACTCTTCTGGGAAGGCTTTTCACTAGATGTTGGAACATTGCTGCTATAACAGCCTCCACTCTTCTGGGAAGGCTTTCCACTAGATGTTGGAACATTGCTGCTATAACAGACTCCACTCTTCTGGGAAGGCTTTCCACTAGATGTTGGAACATTGCAACGGGGACTTGCTTCCATTCAGCCACAAGAGCATTAGTGACGTCGGACACTGATGATGGGCAATTAGGCCTGGCTCGCAGTCGGCATTCCAATTCATCCCAAAGGTGTTCGATGGGGTTGAGGTCAGGGCTCAGTGCAGGCCAGTCAAGTTCTCACACACCGATCTTGACAAACCATTTCTGTATGGACCTCGCTTTGTGCAAAGGGTCATTGTCTTGCTGAAACAGCAAAAAGGGCCTTCCCCAAACTGTTGCCACAAAGTTGGAAGCACAGAATCGTCTAGAATGTAATTGTAGGCTGTAGCGTTAAGGATTTCCCTTCCCTGAAACAAAGAGGCCTAGCACAAACAATGAAAAACAGCCCCAGACCATTATTCCTCCTCCACCAAACTTTATAGTTGGCACTATGCATTCGGGCATGGTGATCTTAGGCTTGTGTGCAGCTGCTCAGCCATGGAAACCCATTTCAGGAAGCTCCCGACAAACATTTATTGTGCTGATGACGTTACTTCCAGAGGCAGTTTGGAACTCAGAAGTGAGTGTTACAACTGAGGACAGATTTTGTACGCGCTACACGCTTCCGCACTCGGCGGTCCCCATTCTGTGACCTTAAAAAGTTTCTACTTCACAATAAAAGCACTTACAGTTGACCGGGGCGGCTCTAGCAGGGCAGAAATTTGACTAACTGACTCGTAGGCATGCTTTGAAAGTCACGGAGCTCTTCAGTAAGGCCATTCTACTACCCGTGTTTGTCTATGGAGATTGCATGGCTATGCTGGATTTATACACCGGTCATCAATGGGTGTGGCTGAAATAGCTGAATCCACTAATTTGAAGGGGTGTCCACAAAGTGTGTGTGTGTATATATATATATATATATATATATATATTGTAAAAGTATGTTATTCTCTAACCTCAGTAATGTCCTGGGTAGTAGTACGTTATTCTCTATCCACTAATTTAAAGGGGTGTCCACATACTGGTGTATATATAGTGTATGAGGCCGCTGGACCTTAAAGGAGTAACACTCCTTAAAAGCATTAAATACACCAAGAATCTCACTGCCGATAGGAACTTATCACAGTGGGTGAGACAGGTACGCCCGATGGCGACACTCACAGAAATAGACCATAGAGTAAGTATACACATAGGCCTATTCCTGGGAGAAACACACACACACAAACTTGGCGGCCCTTGATAATCAGGTCCGGTACCCTCCTGTCATCACCTTTCCTTTCTGATCCCCAGTGGAGAGGCAACAGAGTCACCTGCATGCAGGCTGGTGGGAGGTGGCAGAGAGTGACGCATGAGCCTTTGGCAAGGACTACGTTGGCACATTGGCACTGCATCATGCCAAGAGGCCAGTCTGAACAGAACAGCAACCCGTCTGGCTAGAAGTACGGCCTTATCACAGTGGGCGGCGTACCTGCTGTGTGCCGATTCTACCGGTTCTACTTGTTGAATCAAAATGTTTGTCAGTGGCCAACAACTTGACTTCGAAGCCAATCAGAGAACACAAACCCCCATGTGCAGGAACAAAATAAATTAATATATAAATATATTTTTTAGAGTGGGCATTTTCTTCGTACGTTCACAGATGAGCTAGTCACACTTCATATGCAATGTAGGCTATGAGATGTTAGCTAGCTAAGTGCACAGACGCAATGGACACAACACTAACTACTTCCTGCTAGCTAGCTAACCCCTGTAGCTAGTATTGACATTCTAATAAAATCACAATGGATTAGCTAGTATCCATTAAAACAGGTGCCCATGTTAGCTAGCTAGCTAAGCACACTGCACTACGATGTGCTAGCTAGTGAATATGCTAACATAAGCTAGCTAAACACTTGGCTATGGGCTGGCAACTGGCAGTATGTGATTATGGAGAGTGAATTTTATTGCTTCTTTGTCGTCTTGCTAGGTATTTATCTAGTATTTATCTGTGGCCATCTGGCTAGTATCATCAAGGGCATTCTACAACATAGCAACATTAGAGCAGATAGCTTGGAATCTAGACCAATAACCCCCCACCCAACAAATAGAATACCTGTTAGGCAACTGTATAAACACACGTGGTCAACCCTCAGTCAGAGTTACTGGGTGTGCAGGCTTTTGATCAAGCCCTGCTCAAACACTTAGTTTATCAAGGTCCGGTTGAGCAGCTGATCTCTAAAATGTGGTTTGTTAGAGCAATCCCGGAGGATGGTTGACCCCCCCCATGAGTTCTCCCGGGGGATGGTTGACCCCCCCCCATGAGTTCTCCCGGGGGATGGTTGACCCCCCCCACCCCCCCCATGAGCTCTCCCGGAGGATGGTTGACCCCCCCATGAGTTCTCCCGGAGGATGGTTGACCCCCCCGCCCATGAGCTCTCCCGGAGGATGGTTGACCCCCCCCATGAGCTCTCCCGGAGGATGGTTGACCCCCCCATGAGCTCTCCCGTAGGATGGTTGACCCCCTCCCCCCCATGAGCTCTCCCGGAGGATGGTTGACCCCCTCCCCCCCATGAGCTCTCCCGGAGGATGGTTCACCCCCTCCCCCCCATGAGCTCTCCCGGAGGATGGTTGACCCCCCGCCCATGAGCTCTCCCGGAGGATGGTTGACCCCCCCCATGAGCTCTCCCGGAGGATGGTTGACCCCCTCCCCCCCATGAGCTCTCCCGGAGGATGGTTGACCCCCTCCCCCCCATGAGCTCTCCCGGAGGATGGCCTAAAATTGACTTTTTGGTCCACCAGCCACTCAGATTGTTTTCACCAGCCACTCAGATTGGTTTCACCAGCCACTCAGATTGGTTTCACCAGCCACTCAGATTGGTTTCACCAGCCAAAATATCTTTTTGGGCCATAATTACATCGAAGAAACTAAAAACATATGACCATGTTTTGTAATGTTTCTAAAACAAGAAAGGTATTAGTAACAAGTAAATGTGGTAATATTGCTCAATTTCTTTACCTTTTTTTGTGGCCCGAGTCTTTAAACCAAAATATCAGATGAGACAAAATGTTCAGCTGCCTCTTTAAGGGCGGGAGGTTACTGTGGTAACGGGGCCACTTGAGGTTTGTCAGGTGTGTGTGTGTGAGATGTGGGATCTGACTTGGGCGTCTCTTCGCTATCAGTTGAAGCAGCAGACTCAAACTACGTTGAAAGACAACCCAGCTTATGATTAACACGATGTAGATAACCAAGAAACACGAGGACAAAGTCTCACTTTGGAGACTTCCTAGAGTTAATTAGACAAACTTATATCCCTGTGCGCAGCGCCTCCAAAAATGAATCTATCAGCATTTCACTCAGAGCATACAGCTCTCCTACCAGGCATTGTTGCTACCTCAGGTGGTATATAGGATTCGTATTTTTTTTGTGGGATTAGCAACTATGAAACAAAACAGCTACTGCATGTGCTCATACTTGACTATTTTTATTCACAAATCTAATGCTCGCACTGCAGAGATCTACAAATTGACCACACGCCAACATGGCTGGTAAAATATAGATTCTTACCCGCAAATACCTAAATCTACCTGCATTTGGCGGGTGACGGGGGTTCATTTTATGCCCCGTTTAGAAGCGTTTACTTTGCAGTCTGAGTATCATTTACTGAAGCCACATAATTCAAAAAGAAAGGCTACATCTAATATTTCTGCCTAGAATGAATGTTCACCATTCACTAATTATTTGGATTGACATGAATTTGATTCTTTGGGATTGAACCGAATCTCAACTAATACAAACGAAGAAGTGAATTGTGATTTAGTCAGAAATTATAGTTTAAAATGAATCATGTGAATTGTTTAAAAAAAGTAAATCAACTTATTCGCCAGTGTCTTTTTGGGGGGGGGGGGGGGGGGGGCATGACAAACAGTTAACTAGAGGGTACAAAATATGTTTTGAATTGGCTACCTAATGAATCTGTTCTCTATCCTATTTTATAGGCCTGCCTGCTGCTGTAACGTCCGACTGTCACTCAATCCTTGAGCAATGGCCCCCTTGCCTCGCACTATGTAGGTTAAGCGCGCAAACACAGATGTGCTAGAGTCATTCCGATCCTGGTCGAAATGATGATTTAAAAATAAATAAAAAACTGTGCCTAAATACAATGTAAATAAAATAATGTATTAAATTAATTTCCATGACTTTCTTAAAAATTTTCAGATTTTATTATTTTCCAAAACTTTCCCAGGCCTGGAAAACACCATTTTAAAATCTCATGACTTCTCCAGGATTTTCAAGAATGTAAGAACTCTGGATAATAGAAGACGAGAATGTAAGAACTCTGGATAATAGAAGACGAGAATGTAAGAACTCTGGATAATAGAAGACAGACTCTATATACAGAAATGTAATGAAAAAGGAACCGCACTTCAGAAATCAGCTCAATGTAACTGAAGAATCCATAGCATATAACCACTTCTGGGAAAATTGTAACACACTAAACAAACATAAATAGGTATTGATTCAAAACAGGGATGTTCTCCAATCGTTTTGGCTCTATAACAAAGAACAAACAGCATAAACATATACATGATCAATTACAAATCTTACAAATCAGCTGTTAAAGACTACCAGAACCTACTGGATTTTCCATTTACGTTGAATGAACTACAGGACAAAATACCAAACCAAAAGGCCTGTGGAGTCGATGGTATACTAAATGAAATGACAAAATATACAGATCACAAATTGGCTATACTTTAATAAAATAATCCTCGGCTCTGGCATCTTCCTCAATATTTGGAACCAAGGACTGATCACACCAATCCACAAAAGTGAAGACAAATTTGACCCCAATAACTACCGTGGGATATGCATCAACAGCAACCTTAGGGAAATCCTCTGTGTTATCATTAATAGCAGACTCCTATAATTTCCTCAGTGAAAACAATGTACTGAACAAATGTCAAATTGGCTTTATACCAAATGACCATACGAGAGACCGCATATTTCACCCTGCACATCCTAATTAACAAACAATCAAACCAAAACAATGGCAAAGTCTTCTCATGCCGTGTTGACTCCAAAAACGCGTTTGACTCAATTTGGCACGAGGGTCTGCTATACAAACTGATGGAAAGTAGTGTTGGGGGAGAAACATACTATAAAAACAATATACACAAACAAGTGTGCAACTAAAATTGGCAAAAAAAATAAATTTCTTTCCACAGGGCCGTGGGTTGAGACAGGGATGCAGCTTAAGTCCCACCCTCTTCAACATGTACAGTTACAGTCTGAAGTTTACATACACCTTAGCCAAATACATTTAAACTCAGTTTTTTTACAATTACTGACATTTGATCTTAGTAAAAAAGTCCATGTCTTAGGATCACCACTTTATTTTAAGAATGTGAAATGTCAGAATAATATTATTCATTTCAGCTATTATCTCTTGCATCACATTCCCAGTGGGTCAGAAGTTTACATACACTCAATTAGTATTTGGTAGCATTGCCTTTAAGAAGTTTAACTTGGGTCAAATGTTTAGGGTAGCCTTCCCCAACCTTCCCACAATAAGGTGGGTGATTTTTGGCCCATTCCTCCTCACAGAGCTGGTGTAACTGAGTCAGGTTTGTAGGCCTCCTTGCTCACACACGCTTTTTCCGTTCTGCCCGCAAATTTTCTATAGGATTGAGGTCAGGGCTTTGTGATCGCCACTCCAATACCTTGACTTTGTTGTCCTTAAGCCATTTTGCCACAACCTTGGAAGTATGCTTGGGGTCATTGTCCATTTGGAAGACCCATTTGCGACCAAGCTTTATCTTCCTGACTGATTTCTTGAGATGTTGCTTCAATATATCCACATAATTTTCCTTCTACATGATGCCATCTATTTTGTGAAGTGCACCAGTCCCTCCTGCAGTAAAGCACTCCCACAACATGATGCTGCAACCCACGTACTTCACGGTTGGGATGGGGTTCTTCAGCTTGCAAGCCTCCCCCTTATTCCTCCAAACATAACGATGGTCATTATGGCCAAACAGTTCTATTTTTGTTTCATCAGACCAGAGGAAATTTCTCCAAATAGTACAATCTTTGTTCCCATGCACAGTTGCAAACCGTAGTCTGGCTTTTTTATGGCGGTTTTGGAGCAGTGTCTTCTTCCTTGCTGAGGGACCTTTCAGGTTATGCCGATATAGGACTCGTTTTACTGTGGAAATAGATACCTTTGTACCTGTTTCCTCCAGCATCTTCACAAGGTCCTTTGCTGTTGTTCTGGGATTGATTTGCACTTCTCGCACCAAGTACGTTCATCTCTAGGAGACAGAACGCATCTCCTTCCTGAGTGGTATGACGACTGCGTGGTTCCATGATGTTTATACTTGTGTACTATTGTTTGTACAGATGAATGTGGTACCTTCAGGCGTTTGGAAATTGCTCCCAAGGATGAACCAGACTTGTGGAGGTCTACAATTTTTTTCTGGGGTCTTGGCTGATTTCTTTTGATTTTCCCATGATGTCCAGCAAAGAAGCACTACATTTGAAGGTAGGCCGTGAAATACATCCAAAGGTACACCTCCAATTGACTCAAATGATATCAATTAGCCTACCAGAAGCTTCTAAAGCCATGAAAGGCCGCCATAGACAGACCTGGCTTAAGAGAAGACAGGCTATGTGCACACTGCCCACAAAATGAGGTGGAAACTGAGCTGTGCTTCCTAACAATGCATGACCATAGAGACTCATATTTCCCTCAGATTACACAGACCAACAAAGAATTTTAAAACAAACCCAATTTTGATAAACTCCCATATCTATTCGGTGAAATTCCAGTGTGCCATCACAGAAGCAACATTTGTTGTCACCTGTTGCCACAAGAAAAGGGCAACCAGTGAAAAACAAACACAATTGTAAAAACAACCCATATTTATGTTTATTTATGCCCCCCTTTGTACTTTAACAATGTGCACATCATTACAACACGGTACATAATGACATTTAAAAATGTTTTTATTCCTTTGAAAGTCTTGTGAGTTGTAATGTTTACTGTTCATTTCTGTTTATTTCACTTTTGTTTATTATCTATTATACATGATTTGTAAACATATGTATGTTTCCCATGCCAATAAAGCCCTTTGAATTGAATAAGTGAAGGAGAAAGATAGCGAGTAGAAGATAGGGACTCGGGCATGGAGAGCATGAGAAATCGAGGGAGAGAGAGAGTAGCATGGAAGCAGAGAAAGAAAGCCTTTGCCATGGAGGCCATTATGTAGTGTAAACCCCATGCAGGAGCATCCCTATGTGCTACTGCACGAGAGAGCGCGAGAAGGGACATTTATTTACCTTTTCATTTCTGAGATTTCAAAACGTTTTGGGGATCAAGTAGTAATCAAATTGTACTTATTGCTTATTTTGTTGTCATTATTGCTTTGTAATGAGCCATTATGTTAATCGGGCTATGATATGACCACAATGCTTAAGCTTTAGCATTTACACTTTGGGGAGGGGGGGGGGGGGGGGTAGAAAAATATGTTTTATTTTATTTATTTAACTGCGCCTAGTAAACTTGGCCAAATTGAATTAGAAAATGCCCTCATAGTACAGCGGATGCTTCAATGGCCCGAGTCACACGCACCGACACGTGCAACTGTACTGATTGCAGTGCGCCGGACCGACTGTATGTCCGCATTCGCTGCTCCTGGATAAAACACCGAGCAGAAACGACACTGTAATCTATGCCAAAATGTCACATATCCAAGGATCGTCAAACAAGTCTACATTTTGATATATTGCAACATTGTTTCACAAAACAGTAGCAGTGTAGCAGATCTAGCAGGTGAGAACAATGTAGTACACACTATATAGGGTGACATGCATTGTTAGGCATCTGCTTGCATGTCGGGAGGACACAAGGTTATAAAGTTGGGAAATATGATTAATGATAGCCAATTTTACAGCACTAACGTAACCACTATCACGATGTACCACCGTAACTAATAAGTTAGCTACTGTACAAAGCTGATGATCTGATTTATTAGACAAAGGTTAGAGACAAAGGGTTATTGTAACAAAATAGTCCCAAGTCTGTTGTAGAACCACCTATTTAAAGGGATGGGCAGCTCTATACTGTAATAACGCTGTTTGTATGCATTTTATCCACTGCTTCTCGTTAGGTTTTTATGGTATTACTATACTGGTAGTGAGGTATTATGGTAGCTATCGTTATCTATTTTACTTGGGCATCGTCATCCACAACGGGTTTTCTTCCTCGTTGCAGTGGCCCGTCCTCTCTCCTCCCTCTACCTCACTGACAGACATGTATGTCATTGTTGGTTTACAAACACTTTTGACGGTTCAAATAGCCTTTGAAGGCTCAGAGTCTATGAAATGAGATTCATTAGCTAGTAGATAATAGCTCTAGCTAGCCTTATCCTAGACCTAGGACATTGTTGATCGTACACGGGTAGAAGGCAGCTAATAAGACAGATGTTATCGTAAATGACAATAGTATTAGCTACACAGTAGTTAGTAACATTGGTTTCTGTTTTTCCACAGGTTCAGAACATAGACAATTAGGGCTAAGCCAAAGAGGCCGATATCGAAAGCAGTATACTGTCAGAAGAAGAACATAGATACCAGCGGCACAAGCCAGAGTGATCCCGTACGCTTAGCTAGCTACTGTACAGCTAGCTTGAGGGAGAAAAAAACATAAGATTGAAAACACTTACCAACGTAAAGGCTACCTTCAAGCCCTCCTCTCCGTTCTCACTGTCTGGTCATGGACTCAAATAGCCAGACAGACTATCCTCCAATTGATTTGTTATTTAATCACGAATAGTCTTTTCCTGCGGTGTTGTCGCTTCTTCCGCTTCGTCACAAACAGCCAGACCGTTTCTTTCACTGCGAGAAGAGGGGAAGCGGAAACACGTCAGCAGCCTCGCTTTCGTGCACGGTTTCCTTGGGTAGTAGAAGACTGTGGTCAGGATATCTTTATTATGCTACTGTAGAATGAAGACGGGCATTAATGTATTAAGCGTCAAATTGACTTTATCCGTTATAACTAATGTACCACAGTAATTGTTTTTACTCGGTGAAGCCCAGGCCAGCAGGTCTACTGAAAATCATTGGGACCAGACCAATTTTGTTAGCCCGGTGACTTGGCCCGAGCGGATAGTTTGACTGCGAGAGGGGCGGGCAGGTCCACAATGTACTGTGTGAACCAATTATTTATTTTGATAGACCTTGGATTGTAGATAATATGGGTGCGTTTGTAAATTCACTCTGGCTATCAACGCGTGTTTAGCAGATATTATTGCGAGTGAAGCGAAATGCTTGTAATATGTCCGGTGTCGGTAAACGTCGGCAAAGAAGCGTAATTAAATTGTTGCCAGCAGCACAGTTACAGTCACCAACGCCTTAGATAACATGAAAACATCCTAACCACCTCTGCTAGGTTAAGTAAAATGGTCAAAGGTGTTCCCTTGTTGTGTTGCTCATTTGCGTCTGGAAATAGCTTGTCAACTTTAGCCAGTTAACTTAAGTACTTCACTGCCATTGTAAGGTCAGAACACTCAGATCAACCCTACTCCTCTGTAAGAGCGTCCAGTGTGCGCTCTGATTTGACGAACTATCCGAAGCGCACTCTGACAAACTGGAGGCAATTTACGAACGCACCCTATGAGAACACAGATAAAACAAACAGATAGACATTTCACTGGATTTTTAAAATGTGAAGCATCCGCTTACTGTTTCCATCCACTACCAAATATGGTAGTGAGAGGAAGCCCACTGGAGCACAGTGGGAGAAGATGGAACGAGATGGATTTTAGCCGATATTATGCACATTTTCTTATCGATTAAACATTTAATCTCAATATAGTTGTCTGTTTCCAAAACTAGAATCTGTTATGAACAGAGTGGGCTAAGGTTTGTAAACTTTAACCTTTGCAAAACTTTTAAAGATCGCGTTGTTTATGAGTACAAAGGCGAATTGTTACTGCACACGCGCACTTCACAGGGTAGACGTTCCCTATAACGAAAAACATACAGATGATGCTAGAACGCACCAATAGGATCTCGCTTTCTTGTGCTTGGCTCTGCCCACTATGACTCATTTGTTCCCATTGGAAACGACAGGCGGTGGTATATCAATTCGCTTCAATTCAATTCGCTTTATTGGCATGACGTAACAATGTAAATATTGCCAAAGCTCATTTGGGATATTTACAATATAAAAAATAAATAAGAATGAAAATCTAAATTGTCAACGGGACAACAGTAACAACAATAACCAAGGGTCAAAATAACCATACATTCAACAATAACAATACGTATACAGTAGAGTACATGTGCAGGTTGATTGGTCTGTCAGCCACTGTCCCTCAACTTATGGCAGGCAGCAATATAGTGCGCTGACAACCCACAGCTCTGCGTCCTCCCCCAACAAGACGGGTAGCCTATCCTCATCAGAGAGGTCTTTGAGAGGTCTATATCTTGGTTTAGTCACAAAAATCTTTGAGGAGAAGCTTTGATCCCACTGGTAAGCCATATTGACACTCCTTAGAAAAGCCGCTTTCCATGGGAATGGATGGAATCTTTCGGTATTTCATTTAAATGGTTCTTGGACAAAATTAAATATATTTATGTATTTTTTTGTTGTTGTAGTGGGAAGAGTAATATTAGTACTTTCAAAAAATTATACTTTAAGGAAAATGGTTTTATATATTTTATTTGTATGTTTAGTTCACATATCATTTTAAAGTATGCATTAAGGTGTCTAATATAATAAACGTGGCTAAAACAAATGTAGACGTTAGTAAATGCATATCTATAGCTTCCAAAATATGTTTTGCAATTGTAGGGGAGTGCCAAGATGGAGACGCGAGGGTTTCAAAACAGCACACTAGATGACGTAAAAGGGGGTATCTATAAATCATTGATGTGAACCTTTGGTGTGTTAGTAAATTCACTCTGGAGTGCATGCTCTTAAATTCAGAGCGTTGTCAGATTGTCCTCTTAAATTCAGAGCATTTCTCTTTCGGAGGACACACTGGACGCTGTGGCCGAGGAGTAGAGTTGATCCGAGCGTTCTCTGACCTCAACGGCAGTCAAGCACCCAGGCTAAAAAAAAGAGACAACTGATAGACAACAAAAAAAGAGAGAACACCTCACTCTGACCATTTTACTCTCATTAGCAGAACTGGTTAGGCTGTTTTCATGTTATCCAGAGCGTTGGTAACTGTGATGTTGGCAACAATGTAACTATGCTTTTTTTTTTTGCTGACGTTTAGTGGCACCGGTCATATTCAACGGGTGTTGAGCGTTAGTAAATTCATCAATTATTCTGCGCTCTGCACACTCAGTTGAGTGTGCTCTGAAATCGGAGTAGGTAGCCAGAGTGAATTTACGAACGCGCCCTTTTGTACTTATTTTCAACTAGGAAAATATTACGGCGACGAGCCATACCAGAACGTAGTTACCAAAAACCCAAATATAGGAACCCCGCCTACTCGACCAATTGGATGAACTAGTGTAACGACGCGTATTCCTGTTATCGGGAAACGCCTCATTTTCAAAACGGCATATCTCGAGTTCAAGATTGAGGACTAAATACGTTCGGGAACAAGAGTCACAAATTCATAACTTTTAGAAAATGACAAGTTTTGGGCAAAAAAAAGAGTTGTCTTTTCTCGTTTAGATAACGAATAGCTTACTTTAGCTACTCTTACCTAAAATGAGCTAGCGAGCATAAAGGATTCCATCAAAGATTTTTGTAACTTAACCAAGATAGACCACAGCCTGTCATTTCAAATGAACAGAGCCAAGTACGAGCTAGCGAGATCCTATTGGCTTCGTTCTAACATCATCTGCATGTTTTCGTTAGGGAACGCATACTCTGTGACGCGTGTGTGCAATAACTCAATTCACCTTTGCATTTCCTAAAAGCTTTTGCAAAGGTTAACGTTAACAAACCTTGGTCCACTGTTCGTAACAGATTCTAGTTTTGGAAACAGAAAACTCTATTGAGATCAAATGTTTCATCGATGAGAAAATTTACAGAATGTCTGCCAAAAATCCATCTCGTTCAATCTTCTCCCACTGTCCACAAGTAGGCTTCCCCTCACTACCAAATATTATGTGGAAACACCAAAGTGGCTGCTTCACATTTTAAAATGTGATTCCATTCCTCTTAAAAACACAGAGGAGTTACTCTACTTGATAGAGCAACGTTATATGTTTCCCTATATGCCTTTCATTCTACTAGTAGTAGGTCATATGCTTTACCATCAACAAAAACACAGCCTTTGGTAGGGGAAATAAACAAAATAAGTTGGGAGAGTAAAATTCTCCTATTCAATAGTGTTCTTTTCAAGTTGTGGGCACAAACAAAACATGAATGCTACCAGGGGAAAAACGGACAAACAAAAAGTCTTAAGAGAAATATGCTACTGAAAGGAACAAGAAGGAAGGCAGTAAGTTAAAAGACAGATCACTGTCATTTAAACCATACACTTTTACAACATTTAATTGTAATACTACTGAAGTACTAACAATGGAATGTTCTTCCCCCCAAAAAATTAAGATGGGTTTTTAAACAGGTGTGTTTTCTGTGGTTACTATGGAAACTTATTTCAAAAGTACAATGCCTTCAGAAGGTATTCAATCCCCTTGACTTTTTACACATTTTGTTGTTACAGCCTAAATTCAAAGTGGATGAAATAAATATTTTTTTTCTCTTACCCATCTACACACAATACCCTCTAGTGACAAAGTGAAAACATATTTTTTAGAAATCAACGAACTTGCGCCACTGGGAAGGGGGATACCTAGTCAGTTGTACAACTGAATGCATTCAACTGAAATGTGTCTTCTGCATTTAACCCAACCCCTCTGAATCAGAGAGGTGCAGAGGGCTGCCTTAATCAACATCCACGTCATCGGAGCCCAGGGAACAGTGGGTTAACTGTCTTGTTCAGGGGAACAGTGGGTTAACTGCCTTGTTCATGGGAACAGTGGGTTAACTGCCTTGTTCAGGGGAACAGTGGGTTAACTGCCTTGCTCAGGGGAACAGTGGGTTAACTGCCTTGCTCAGGGGAACAGTGGGTTAACTGCCTTGCTCAGGGGAACAGTGGGTTAACTGCCTTGCTCAGGGGAACAGTGGGTTAACTGCCTTGTTCAGGGGAACAGTGGGTTAACTGCCTTGCTCATGTAAGCTCGGGGACCCGAGTCAAAACATACAGTAGCCTACACCAAAGTCAGATTTTTTTTTTTGCGGTGTCTGTACTTTATTTATACTTTTTGCAACTTTTACTTCACTGCATTCCTAAAGAAAATAATGTACTTTTTACTCCATACAATTTCCCTGATACCCAAAAGTACTCATTACATTTTGAATGCTTAGCAGGACAGGAAAATGGTCAAATTCACACACTTGTCAAGACAACATGCCTGGTCATTCCAAATGCCTGGTCATTCCAAATGCCTGGTCATTCCAAATGCCTCTGATCTGGCGGATTCACTGAACACGATTACTTTGTTTGTAAATGATGTTTAATCAGGCAAGAAAATGGCCCTGCCGAAATACTCCCACCCCTCGTAATTTTTAATCAAATACTTTCTATAGAACAAACATCACGTCAGGCAACCAAAGTTAATAATTCATGTATGTGTGTTATATTCAGGGATGGAAAGAGTACTTTAAAATCCTACTCAAGTTGAAGTACTGTTACTTTAATGAAATTGTAAATCAAGTAGAAGTAAAAGTACTGGTGTAAAAAAAAAAAAAAGTTTAAAAAAAAGTAGAATGTAGCAGATTTAAAAAGTACTCAGAGTAAAAGTTACATCTAAAATAATTTGCTATTTCAAATTTGGATGGTTATTTTGTATTATCCTTTTACAAGAATGGAAGTTCATGTGAAAAGGGTATGGCAACTGAATGCAAGCTTCACAAACAAATTAATAATTGTAAAAATAAAGTACTTTTCTATATACTGCTGTATATGTAATATTGTTAACATGTAACAATATATGCCCTGACCTTAGAGACGTTTTATTCCTCCATTTGGTTTGGTCAGGGTGTGATGTGGGGTGGGCATTCTATGTTTTCTGTTTCTATGTTTTAGCCGGGTATGGTTCTCAATCAGGGACAGCTGTCTATCGTTGTCTCTGATTGGGAATCTTACTTGGGCAGCCTTTTTTTTTTTTTTTTTTACTTTTACACCTTAGTTGTGGGTAGTTGTCTTCGTTTGATGCAGGTATATCCTCACGGAGCTTCACGGTCATTGTTGTTGTTTTGTTGGCTCCATTTTAAAGAAATAAAGAGAAAATGTAAGCTCACCCCGTTGCACCCTGGTCCGGTCATTTCCCTGACGACGTTCGTGACAACACCAGAAAATAACGAAAACAAGATAAGATCCACCACAGCTGATTTTAATATTAAATCTTCAACTTCACATATACAAAATGTTCAAAAGCCATATTATTTGTGGAACAACCTATCGAACACTTAACTCACATCACTTCTCTCTGAATGGCTCTGATAAGTGGTAGGCACATTTGGCAAGATGCTTCCCGACCTCTTGAAGTTTTGATTTTAGTAAGCGGATCACTGGTAGCAGCCACCCCATATGCATGTTGGTCTCAGACTGTAAAATGTTCAAAGCTGAGACCAAAGGCTTCATCACTTTGCAGTACTCATTCAAGAAGGACATTTCTGCCGGGCTCATCCCTGAAAGACAAGGTGAATGTAATACCTCTTAGAATTCTAACATTTCATTGACAATATAATACTGTAATAGGAAAATATTTACGTTGATTCAAAGAATTGCTACTCACATTTTCAGTTAATTCTTGTCACACCTTTCTTATGGTATCCTCCCCCTTCTCTTGTATGATATGTGTGATCCTCTCCACAGTCAGGTAAGTTGAGTTCCAACTTGTTTAGATTTGGACGGATCAACTGCAGTTTGCACTCATTCTCTACAACTTCAGCAGCTAAGGTTGACCGTCCTGTTTTACTCCACATGGCATTTGGCAAAAGATGCTCTGGACAACCTTTTGTAGCCATCACTGTGTTTCTGCCAGCGCAGAATCTGTTGCAATTAGCTTCAGCAGGTGACATGCACACCGTTGATGCTGAGGGAGTTGATTATTCTAGGCCACTGTCATTTTCCAGGATGGAATAGGTGTCTTAGCATTCAACCTGCTCTGCTGGCTCTTCAGCATCTGTGTCTCGGTCTGCTGACTCGACTGCCTGGCTCTGCTCACCCAAAAAAAACATTGAATGCTTTGATGAAGTTTGATCCACTGTCTGTTGTGGTTCTTACTACTTTTCCCCTGATCCTGTATGCATAATGGATGTCGTCGAGGACACCTGCAAGCACATCACCTGTGTGGGAACCTCTCAATCTCCTGCAAGCGAGTGCAGCAGAACGTCAGTTTCTTAATCTATCAAGTGACCCCTATGTAACTCCTTTGATGAGCTGTCCAATCAGTGGTGGTGGCAACATAATGTACCCTAACGGTCTTCTTCGTGTGATTGGCTGCTTCATTTATTCTTGAACGAACAGTAGGTCTGGAGATTACTTTGCATTGAGGATGCAGGGTGGTTACCAACTCTTTAAAAGCTGGTTGTTTGACCGCAGAGAACGGCTGTTGGCCCTCACAGATCAAATCAATGACAAGCTTGTCAACGGTTGCTTGTGAGACGCACCTGGCTCCTCCCACTGCCATTTCAGATATCTTTGCAAGTTGAAGAGGTGTTTGATAGTTCCTTGGTTCTTTTGTTTGTGGTTGCAAAGGTGAGCATATTGTAGTTTGTCATCTTTAATGGATGTTTCCTCTGTGGACAAAATTACTGCATCAGTCTGGGCAAAATGTATATTGCCTGACTAGTTTGTATAAAACCAAACTTAACTTAAAACCGCATCAAATCTACAATCTAAGTATTTGGGCAATGACACTTTGTTTTGGCTCTGTAGTCCAGCACATTTGGATTTTAAAAGATCCAATGACAATGGGGTTAAAGTGCAGACTGTCAGCTATAAGATGTTTTTTATTCATATCAAATGAACCATTTAGAAATTACAGCATGTTTTGAATAATGTCACTGTCCAAATACTTATGGATGTTGGGGAATATTGTTATTTTCCCCAGTTATAAGAACTAACGTTATAGTTTTACCAAACATTGTTTTGGGATATTATTGGAAACTCAGTGATCCAACCAGATATAGCTAGGTAATAAACAAATAAGATAATGCACTTACCTAAAAATCCCAGGTCTCAAAATTATTTATTTTATCTAAACAAGTTCCTTAATTTCACTTTTAGCTATCCCCAACAATTTAAATTATGGGGATGGCTAACTACTAGCCACCATAATGTCAATGAGGTAGTAGCCCGCACTACAGGCAAAAGTTCCTTCAGCTGTGTTAAGACATTGGTCAGGGTTAGCGTCTAACTAGCTAGCAACAGGATGAGCTAGCTAACGTTAGCATTACGCTACAGATTGAATGAAACTGGCTACATAGCCTACACAACAAACGCCATTCATGGCAATAAAATACATTTACAACTTTACTTTAAAAAATATATACATATTTACACATTTACTTTTTGTACCATTACATGTTTCCTAAAATTTGAAGCAGAGTTTTTGTAGGCAGCCACCTCCACCATCTTTACATTCCATAGTTACTGTCTCCTCCTCTCTGCTTGAAGCGGAAGTGTTCTTTGAGATGCGGCCAGGCATTTCCTTCCTCGTGATCTTCAGAAGACCCGGCCACTGGCTCTGTCTATTGTCTCCTGAACCTTCTCAATCTCGTTAGGCTCCATTTATTTTTTCAAGTTGATTAGGAAACATTTTTTTCTTCTATTTTTTACTGTTTAAAAAAACTGTTTACCGATCAGTTGGTTTGCATACACAGCTGTGATTGGGCCGTTTTGGCGCGATTGAAATGTAAATGCATTGGTCCGTCTGGTCATGTCCTGGCTTACATTCAGGGCGGGATGTAAATGTAAAATGTTCTCTGTCTAAAATAAATCACTGCACAAAAATCACTGCATTTGACTAACCCAGTCAGTCACTTACTCACCTTGTCCACTGTGTGTGTGTGCCTCTCTGTGACATAAGCTAGACATCTAGCTGGCTAGCTCATCATGTCTCAGTCTAAACTGTACACTCTCAAATACAGAAAGGAGTGGGAATCAAACCCTGAATTCAAAGGCTGGTTGAAGCCGTTTATTGGAGACGATACACAGGCATACTGCCTGTATTGTAAGGCTGATTTCCACACCAAACTTTGATGTAAAAAAAAAAACATGACAACTCAAAAACATACTCAAAAGGCAAAGCCCGATAACAGTTCCACCCAAAACAAGCTGCCATTTATGGTTAATGCCACCATGGCATTAGCTATCGCTGAACACTGTTCCATGCTGGCATATGATCACATTGGAGAAGCATGTAGAGCTGCTTTCTCAGACTCGACTGCTGCTACCCACTTCAAAATGCACAGGACAACCTGCACATGTGGGATTCTGTGTTTTTACATTATAGCCATTGCCATATAAATATTATTAAATATTATCTGGTGTTGGCTGTGTGAGGTATCTGCATTTGTGCACTTGAGCATTATCATGAGATTAAACAACTGCTTGCTACATCTACTTGCCTGTTTGTGTGTGTGACAAGAGCTGAGTAACATGGTGTGACCTGCATGTTGCAAAACTGTAGATAACAGCCCAGCAGATGCTTTGTCCTTGTGTTTGTATGTGAGAATATTGAGCACATGGTGTGACTTGCTGTATCTTACAAAGTTGCAAGTCTAAACCACGCTCAGCCTCTACTGTGATAGGCCAACAGACGGGTTGGAACTATGTCCATCACAGTATAAGAACACTGTTTACATACATCCTGTCAGTTCCCTGTTTTGCCCTGCGTGGTATTACAGTGAGCCCGTATATACGAAAGTTGCATTTGCCATTTATTACTTAGCTAATAAAAAATACATAGTATACAATCGGTAACTCATTGTCATATTTTTCCTGATACCAGATTCGAATTTACGCAACTCTAACACACAAATTATTAATGGTGTTCTAGCACCAACATACTTTCTGAAAAAGTTGGTCGCAGATGTAAGTGTTTCTAAGTACCTGGGGGTTGTGATAAGGTACTTTAGTGACACCAAGCAGACAATTATCAACATTTCTGGGACTTGTTGAGTTGGAGGGAGGAGATGCCAAATCTATAGCCCGTGCTGTTGTGGCTTTCCTCGAGAAGTGTTGTCTTAAAGAGAAACTCCTGGGGATAGGGATTGACAATGCCTCTTATGAAGGGATTAACAATGGGGTCCATAAAGTGATGGAAGAGGAGTATGGCCTCAAATCTGATTCGTATTCGCTTTGTGTGCCACTCTCTGCAGCTTGCTCATTTGTAGTTCTAAACATAAAGTGAGTAAGAAACACCCTGTCTCTCCCACAACGTTATTCCTCGCTTCTACAGCGTCCATCACAATTACATGCAGATGGCAAAATTATGCAAATTAGGCGATGATGTCATTTAGTGACTTTTAGGAAAGCCAATAGCTACTTTCCTTACTGAGGAGTTGGCAACACTGCATGTTACTTGTCACTGACAAACATGTGAACAGTTCTAGCTACTACTAACACGGAACCCAAACCGTCTGAGCGCCATCGTGCATACATTTATTTTGTCCCCCTGCACCAAACGTGATCACGATACGCAGGTTAAAATATCAAAACAAACTCTGAACCAATGACATTCATTTGGGGACAGGTCAAAAAGCATTAAACATGTATGTTAGCTTGCTGTTGCTAGCTAATTTGCCCTGGGATATAAACATTGAGTTGTTATTTTACCTGAAATGCACAAGGTCCTCTACTCCGACAATTAATCCACACATAAAATGGCCAACCGAATCATTTCTAGTCATCTCTCTGTTTGAATGCTAAATGACGAGACAGAGGCATTGATGCGAGTAACCAGTCTTGTTCAGTACATCACAACACATCCGGGTATCTCAAGCACCCCGGTAAAACACAAGAGTTGCAGTAATGAACATTTACCAACAGATGGCATCACTGTGCCATCTTACACCCATAACACTCTCCTCCTTCCAGGCCTTTTCATCTTTGAACTTATATGGTGATCGCATCTAAACTTTCATAGTATTACCACGACCACCGGCAAAACAGTTAGTCTTTCAATCACCCACGTGGGTATAACCAATGAGGAGATGGCACGTGGGTACCTGCTTCTATAAACCAATGAGGAGATGGGAGAGGCACGACTTTCAGCACGATATGCGTCTATTTTAGCCCTTGGCATCGCAGACCCTCGTTGGCGCCCGTGAGCAGTGTGGGTGAATAATTGAATAACGTGGATTTCAACATTTATTTTGCGACGCTCGCGCACGCGACCTGTCCGGTCTGGTCAGCATGTAAAGGCGAAAACTTTATGTGCTTGCCATGATGATGTGCATCCCTTTTCTAGATTGTACTCTAAGTACATTTTGAATTAGGTAAAGTAGTTAAGTACTTAAGTACAGCCTTTTGAAAAATACTAAATGTACAAGTACACAGAAAAGCTACTCAATTACAGGAACATGAGTAGTTGTAATTCGTTACTTCCACCCCTGGTTATATTAAACACAGAGGAAGGAGTAAAATGTAGGCAAGCAATAAACAGTTCAGAACAACTACTAGTCGAATACGACATGGGAGAGATGCCGAATTATGGCAAAGTTATTTATAGACAAATACACCTTAAAACAAATAGCTAAACCAAAAACTGCAGACATTACTAGTGCCTACCCTGCGATCAAACCGCCATAAAAAATGAAACCGAACGTGATCATTGACAGCTGCCTTGAAGGAACACAGAGCAGAAATCTTGAACTAGCAGTTGCAGAATTGAAGTTTGAATGTGTGCGCGTTCACGCGAAGGGGAAGGGCGATTTTATGTCGGCTCGGGCGCAAAGTAGACTCATTACGAAATAACAAGACGCCATCGTCATGCGCGACCATTTATTATGTTGGAAACAACGGCTGGCCATATTGGAGGCTGTGTCTGGGACATATTATAGCTCAAAGTAAATATTATAGTTTAAAGTAAGAGGCGTCCGTCTCGTAAAAATACCTACAAACGTGCAGCGGCAGTAGTAGTTGCTGTTATTATTTTGGAAATAAGATTAAAATAGTTTAGTCATGTTGGCCCAATTGGTGTACAAGGAATTTCTCTCAAAACCATGGTTTCTATGGTTATACACATCATTGCGGTCGAATTCGCAACAGGTTCGCGTCCGTCTTCTCCCCAATCCTCGCTGTTTCTTCGACGAACCGGTGCACGTCAAGGTAGATGGACTTTCTCCGCACCAGAAAGTGGAATTGAGGTCCAAACTCAGGGACGATAAAGGGATCATCTTCAAAGCTTCCGCTCTGTACTCCGCAGATTCTACAGGACAGGTAGACCTGTGCCTCTCCCCCTCTCTGGGTGGAAGTTATACAGGAGTTGAACCCATGGGCTTGTTTTGGGCAATGACGCCCGAGACTCCACACCACAAACTATTGAAAAAGAATTTGTTGAGTTCAATGATGGTTGATATAGACGCGCTGCACGAGGACACAGGTGAGATCTTGGCAACAGAGACTATCGAGAGGCAGTTCATGACGGAAGGGCTGAGGAGGATACCGTTGGGCATGAAAAATGGGAGAATTCGGGGGACCCTCTTTCTACCACCAGGTTAGTTGTGTAGGCTTGGCCTATCCGTTAATTTGATGAATAGTAAAAAAATATCTCTGTATATATTTCCATTGTCGTTGTCCCCTGTTTCGTCATGCCTTTCTGAAGTGTATGTAGTTTCACATTTCTCTCCTATCACATCGTCCTCTTGTCTGTCATCTATCGTTTACTTTGCACATATGCTTGAAAGTGTTCTTAAAGTGTCGTGAGATCTCCTCAGAAAAACACAAATTACACTTGTAGGATAATAGGCCTTTGTATTAGGCTACACAACTTTGCATCATAGACTCATAAAACAGAATGTGTATGTGTTTGAAGGAAACCGTTACAGAACAGCCTTGAGATTATATGTCGCTATCTCTCGGCAAGCGAGCGGCAGGTAGCCAAGTGGGCCAGTAACCGGAAGGTCACTGGTTGCCCTTGAACAAGGCAGTAAACCCCCCAACAACTTCTCCCCATGACGTTGATGTCGATTAAAAATATCCCCCGGACCTCTGATTCAAAGGGGCTGGGCTAAATGCGTTTCAGTTGTGCAACTGACAACAACGGTTGCCCAACAACCTTTTCCTATTGCCCCATCCTCAGGGCCAGGTCCATTTCCTGGTGTCCTGGATATGTATATTCTGGGTGGAGGTGTATCTGAAGTCCGGGCCAGTCTGCTGGCTAACAAAGGCTTTGTGGTTCTGGCGCTGGGCTACTCTGGCTTCCAGGACCTGCCCAAAACCTTACCCAAATACTTTGACCTGGAGTACTTTGAAGAGGCCATCACATTCCTGAGGAGACAGCCTCAGGTTAGTTGCGGAAGAAGAGCAAGGCCCTGTATTTATGAAACATCTCATAGTAAGAGTGCTGATCTAGGATTTACCCTCCTCTATAGAATGTCGAGCACTCTTACTATGAGATGCATTGTGAATATGGGCCATTTCTTCCATCCATGAGAGGTAAATGCCACCTTGAGGTTCCTTTCACTGGACTTCAATATTTTGTTAACTGTGTAACTGCTGCCACCTAGTGGCTGTTTCTCTACACATCATATCAACTAAACAGTCACACTCATAACAATGACAACATAACAACAATGCTTTTTTATGTGTTCAGTTTAACCATGCTATTTATTGGTTTGTCAAAACCAGGTTACTTTGATTGTCTGTAATGATTTTTAGTCTCTTGGCAAACCATTGTCTCTTTCTCTAGGTCCAGGGTCCAGGAATAGGAATCCTGTCCATCTCTAAGAGTGGCGAACTGGCTCTGTCCATGGCCTCTTTTCTCTCTGGCATCTCAGCCACAGTCTGGATCAACGGCTGCAACGCTAATGTCGTGACACCACTGCACTACAGAGACCTCGTCATCCCTCCCCTCGTGCCTAGCCTAGAGAACATCACCCTCACACCGTCCGGCCTTCTCGATATCCGAGACACCTTACCAGATCCGATAGCAGAAAGGAACCGCGGTTCCGTGATCCCGATAGAACGATCCGGTTCTAGGTTCCTTTTTGTTGTCTCCGAGGACGACAGGAACTGGAACAGCTGTCTCTTTGCCCAGCAGGCCGCCGCCCAGCTGAGGCATCATGGGAAAGATAACTTTGAGGTGGTGACTTACCCCAGGGCGGGTCATTTCCTGGAGGTGCCCTACATGCCCCACTGCCCGTCTGGCTTCCACTCTGCGGTGGGTAAAGTGGTGGTGTTTGGGGGGGAAGCTAAAGCCCACCATGAGGCTCAGCTGGACCTGTGGAGGAGGGTCCCGGAGTTCTTCAGGACACACCTGAAGCACAACAGCAACACTGTCCAGAAAGCCAGGCTGTAACACTAAGAGAATGGCTGCTTTCCTGGTTGACTATTTTGCAGACTCCTGCCAGATCTCAATGTGTGGATAGGTGTTTAACATATCAGCCTACCACATCATATGATATAGTAATCTGATGTCTTACAGTGCAGTCAATGAAGTGGCACATAACCATTGCTGAATGCAATGCAATGCCTGCAATGTAGTCAGCCTGGAACGCAACTAAATTATCCAATTGGAGACGAGTATCATGAATAAGCCTGTGAATGTGCTGCTGTACTTTATTTAACTGGATTCTGTTAACAATAACTTTGATATATTATATACAGTACCAATCATCTGTTTGTACACACCAACTCATTCAAGGGTTTTTCTTTATTTGTACTATTTTCTACATTGTAGAATAATAGTGAAGACGACATCAAAACTATGAAATAACACATATGGAATCATGTAGTAAACCAAATCAAAATACACTGCTCAAAAAAATAAAGGGAACACTAAAATAACACATCCTAGATCTGAATGAATGAAATATTCTTATTGAATACGTTTGTCATTACATAGTTAAATGTGCTGACAACAAAATCACACAAAAATTATCAATGGAAATCAAATGTATCAACCCATGGAGGTCTGGATTTAGAGTCACACTCAAAATTAAAGTGGAAAACCACACTACAGGCTGATCCAACTTTGATGTAATGTCCTTAAAACAAGTCAAAATGAGGCTCAGTAGTGTGTGTATGACCTCCCTACAGCGCCTGGGCATGCTCCTGACGAGGTGGCGGATGGTCTCCTGAGGGATCTCCTCCCAGACCTGGACTAAAGCATGATGTCCCAGATGTGCTCAATTGGATTCAGGTCTGGGGAACGGGCGGGCCAGTCCATAGCATCAATGCCTTCCTCTTGCAGGAACTGCTGACACACTCCAGCCACATGAGGTCTAGCATTGTCTTGCATTAGGAGGAACCCAGGGCCAACCGCACCAGAATATGGTCTCACAAGGGGTCTGAGGATCTCATCTCGGTACCTAATGGCAGTCAGGCTACCTCTGGCGAGCACATGGAGGGCTGTGCGGCCCCCCAAAGAGGGCTGTGCGGCCCCCCTGTAAGCACAACCCCCACCTGTGGACGTCGGGCCCACATACCACCCTCATGGAGTCTGTTTCTGACCGTTTGAGCAGACACATGCACATTTGTGGCCTGCTGAAGGTCATTTTGCAGGGCTCTGGCAGTGCTCCTCTTTGCACAAAGGCGGAGGTAGCGGTCCTGCTGCTGGGTTGTTGCCCTCCTATGGCCTCCTCCACATCTCCTGATGTACTGGCCTGTCTCCTGGTAGCGCCTCCATGCTCTGGACACTACGCTGACAGACACAGCAAACCTTCTTGCCACAGCTCACATTGATGTGCCATCCTGGATGAGCTGCACTACCTGAGCCACTTGTGTGGGTTGTAGACTCAGTCTCATGCTACCACTAGAGTGAAAGCACCGCCAGCATTCAAAAGTGACCAAAACATCAGCCAGGAAGCTTAAGAACTGTGAAGTGGTCTGTGGTCCCCACCTGCAGAACCACTCCTTTATTGGGGGTGTCTTGCTATTTGCCTATAATTTCCACCTGATGTCTATTCCATTTGCACAACAGCATGTGAAATGTATTGTCAATCAGTGTTGCTTCCTAAGTGGACAGTTTGATTTCACAGAAGTGTGATTGACTTGGAGTTACATTGTGTTGTTTAAGTGTTCCCTTTATTTTTTTGAGCAGTGTATATTTGCCTTTGCCTTGATGAGAGCTTTGCATGCTCTTGGCATTCTGTCAGCCAGCTTCCTGAGGTAGTTACCTGGAATGCATTTCAATTAACAGGTGTGCCTTGTTAAAAGTTAATTTGTGGAATTTCTTTCCTTAATACGTTTGAGCCAATCAGTTGTGTTGTGACAAGGTAGGGGTGGTATATAGAAGATAGCCCTATTTGGTAAAATACCAAGTCCATATTATGGCAAGAACAGCTCAAATAAGCAAAGAGAAATTACACTCCATCATTACTTTCAAGAACCATCAAGCGCTATGGTGAAACTGGCTCTCATGAGGACTGCCACAGGAAAGGAAGACCTAGAATTACCTCTGCTGCAGAGGATAAGGTCATTAGAGTTGACTGCACCTCAGAAATTGCAGCCCAAATAATAATTGCAGCCCAAATAAATGCTTCACAGAGTTCAAGTAACAGACACATTTCAAAATCAGCTTTTCAGAGTAGACTGTGTGAATCAATCGAATTGCTGCAAAGAAACCACTACTAAAGGACAGAAGAAGAGCAATGGACTTTAGACTGTTGAAAATCTATCCTTTGGTCTGATGAGTCCAAATTTGAGATTTTTGGTTCCAACTGCTGGGTCTTTGTAAGACGCAGAGTAGGTCGACGGATGATCTCCGCATGTGTAGTTCCCACCGTGAAGCATGGAGGTGTGATGGTGTGTGAGGGTGCTTTGCTGGTGACACTGTGATTTATTTAGAATTCAAGGCATACTTAAACAGCATGGCTACCACAGCATTCTGCAGCGATACGTCATCGTATCTGGTTTGTGCTTAGAGGGACTATATTTGTTTTTCAACAGGACAATGACCCAACACACCTCCAGGCTGGGTAAGGGCTATTTGACCAAAAAGGAGAGTGATGGAGTGCTGCATCCGATGACCTGGCCTCCACAATCACCCGACCTCAACCTAATGAGTCAGGCTGCAGAGTAAAGGAAAAGCAGCCAGCAAGTGCTCAGCATATGTGGGAACTCTTTCAAGACTGTTGGAAAAGCATTCCAGGTGATGCTGGTTGAGAGAATGCCTAGAGTGTGCAAAGCTGTCATCAAGGCTAAGGGTGGCTATTTGAAGAATCTCAAATATACTATTTATTTTGATTGGGTTAACACTGTTTTTTTTGGTTACTACATGATTCTATAAGTGTTATTTCATAGTGTTGATGTCTTCACTATTATTCTACAATGTAGAAAATAGTAAAAATAAAGAAAAACCCTTGAATGAGTAGGTGTTCTAATACCTTTTGACTGGCAGTGTATATCCAGTGGCGATTTTAGCATGTAACTCTTGGTGGGGCAAAAAAAAAAGAAGTGGGATGCATGCCAGCAAAGCCACAATACATTAATTGCACTGTAACGGTGACAAACGGTGTCCACAAACTGTTAGGGCCAACAGCAGAGTCCCAGCACCTTCAGAATGGCCATGTCTGGCAGTGAAACAGTTCATTCAGCCTCATTTCCTGCCTTAAAAAACAAACAAACAGCTGAAATGGCTGACTTGCTTAAATAAATGTGGTTTCTACTGACAAGTGAGATGTACAAACTATGGCATAAGGGGACGCAGTTAAACTGAGTTTAACTGTATTTGGCTAAGGTGTATGTAAAATACTTATTTTCCACCATAATTTGCAAATAAATTAATAAAAAATCCTACAATGTGAGTTTCTGGATTTTTTCCCCTCATTTTGTCTGTCATAGTTGAAGTGTACCTATGATGAAAATTACAGGCCTCTCTCATCTTTTTAAGTGGGAGAACTTGCACAATTGGTGGCTGACTAAATACTTTTTTGCCCCACTATACATATGAGATGAGTAATGACAGATATGTAAACATTATAGTGAGCCATTTATTGAAGTGGCCAATGATTTCAAGCCTGTATGTAGGCAGCAGCATCACTGTGTTGTTGCTGTTTAACAGTCTGATGGCTTTGAGATAGAAGCTGTTTTTCAGTCTCTCGGTCCCAGCTTTGATGCACCTGTACTGACCTCGCTTTCTGGATGATAGCGGGGTGAACAGGCAGTGGCTCGGGTGGTTGTTGTCCTTGATGATCTTTATGGCCTTCCTTTGACATTGGGTGGTGTAGGTGTCCTGGAGGGCAGGTAGTTTGCCCCCGGTGATGCGTTGTGCAGACCTCACTACCCTCTGGAGAGCCTTGCGGTGCAGTTGCCATACCAGGCGGTGATACAGCCCGACAGGATGCTCTCAATTGTGCATCTCATAAACGTGAGGGTTTTAGGTGACAAGCCACATTTCTTCAGCCTCCTGAGGTTGAAGAGGTTCTGTTGCACCTTCTTCACCACACTGTCTGTGTGGGTGGTCTCCACTGCTGTCTCATTGATGTGGATAGGTAGGTGCTCCCTCTGCTGTTTCCTGAAGTCCACGATAATCTCCTTTGTTTTGTTGATGTTGACTGAGAGTTTGTTTTCCTGATACCGAGTGCCCTCCCCTCCTCCCTGTAGGCTGTCTCGCCCATCATTCTTAAATGGAAGAAGTTTGGAACAACCAAGACTCTTCCTAGAGCTGGCCACCCAGCCAAACTGAGCAGTCTGGGCAGAAGAGCCTTGGTCAGAGAGGTGAGAGTCTGCCAGACTGTGAGGAGAGACAAATAAACTGATATACACATTATCAGTGATTCAGCCTCAGGTGATGAGTTATATCTGCATGTAGCTAAAGTGTGTTGCTTATATGTGGGGCGGCAGGGTAGCCTAGTGTTGGACTAGTAACCGAGTGTTGGACTAGTAACCGGAAGGTTGCAAGTTCAAACCCCCGAGCTGATACGGTACAAATCTGTCGTTCTGCCCCTGAACACCCACTGTTCCTAGGCCGTCATTGAAAATAAGAATTTGTTCTTAACTGACTTGCCAAGTTAAATAAAGGTCAAATGTAATGAAACATATACATACTGTTGATTTAGTAGAGCTACATCGAAAGGTGATAAACAGATGATTAGCTGACAATAAATACATAAATGATCTTTGTCTCTATGGAATGGAAAACATGTCTTTATAACGTTGTATGCGAGACAGGGTTGCAGGTCTGGTCCCAATGTCTCCTATTTGGGTGTTCCTGGGAGAGAATTCGGCTAACTTTAAGAGGAATTTCCCAACTGAGTAACGTTGTATGTGAGACAGGGTTGCAGGTCTGGTCCCAACGTCTCCTATTTGGGTGTTCCTGGGAGAGAATTCGGCTAACCTTAAGAGGAATTTCCCAACTGAGTAACGTTGTAGCAACATAACAATACAGAGTTGTCGTTTTTGGCCTCTGGATTTCCTTCTAGACCACTGGGACATGTGCCACGTTTTAGTACAACGATCAGGGGAAGAATTGCCTCGGCAACATACTATACATGTAAACGCACAGTGACATCCATGAGTACGCTAACAATGCTCAAATTGTAAAATTAAGTGTAATGTAGCTATATTTCCATTTGCCCCAGTCATTCTTTATTTAGTGTTATATCCTGATGCCTGGTCACTTTAGCCTTGCCTGTTTTTACATATCTACCTCAATTACCACGTATCTCTCTACACATTGATATGGTTATGGCACTCCTTGCGTATAGCTTCATTCCTGTGTGTTTTATGTGCTTTAATCTGCATCATTGGGAAAGAGCTGGTAAGTAAACCTGTCACTGTTATGTTTACACCTGTTGTAGTGAGACAAATACGATTTCATTCGATTTTTTTTTTCGGTCATGTATTTATGAAGGAGTCTATCAGAGCCCATGTTATTACTACGAAGAGGAGGGACTCTTGCCTCCGGTGTGATGCCTGATCTTTAGGAAAAATATTCGTTTATCTACGGCCCCATCACACAGCACAGCGAGTCTCCCGCAGATAGAGTGCTGGCAGACTGACTGACAGCGGCGGGCTGACGGTGACGCGCATGGAGAGAATATTTTATCAATCGGATTGAGGAGACAGATGAACGCGTTCCCTCCTTTATTCCTAATAGCCTAATGAAACGGGCTGATAGTCCAAACCGCTGACGGACGGGCTGATGAGCAAGAAACTGAAGGAAATCTTAGATTTCCGTGGTGTAACCAACGAGACTGTGTCCGTAGTCTCGATAAGAAAAATCCTTGAAGGTATGTATAGCTGAATCTCATATATTTGAGGGCAAAATGCACTGTCTTTAATAAGTGAACAAAATCCTTGAAATAGAAACGTGCTTGATAGGCTAGATATTGGCACATCCTGTCATCTAAATATGTGGATGTTGAATGTCAATTATTATGACTGGACCCTAGTCAGTCAGTAGTTTATCGGTTTTTCATGTAGGTTGACGTTTATTTTTTATTTTTGTTTATTTTTTAGATGTATCTGTGACAGAAGTTTACCTCTTAAGAACAGGTAGCATTTTTCATCACAATGGACAGCGCACGCTCGTCGGTTGTTGAATGGAGAGATGTCACCGCATGATGTAGGGAGACAACATTTAACATGATGTAATATTTGGGCAATCTGAACATATGAAATTGTGAATCTATATTCTGGCCTGTTTTTCCAAACCATTTTTTTGACTGTGTGGACTTGAATGCAAGAAGAGAGTGACATATAAATGCCATTCTGTCTTGAAATTGGCCCCTCTGCGGGAATGCCTGTTCACCAGCGGGGCAATGGACTATTGGCACCTCAGGGCAAACCCATTCTCACACCTCATTTCTAAAAGGTCTCATTTTCCAAATGAATCTTGACTTCATTCCACATGAAGTGCGGCCAGTATTGACTTCCGACTAACCTCCAGCCTATTCATTGGCCATTTACTGGGATCTTAGATGTAATTTAAAGTGTAATACCCTCTTGAGGTGAACTAAAATGGATGTTGGGAGTTGGGTTCCGACCGCAGGAGATGGAACCGCGAATTTCACCCCGGCCCACCTCCTGCTGGATCCCCATAACGGGTCAGGTCCAACACCTACACGGTTGGATAACGGCCAGGAGCGCTCCATCACAGACCAAGCCTATCGGAACTTCACCACTACCATCCAGGTGCTCATCCTCATAGGATCCCTGTTGGGTGAGTAAAATATCCTACACCATCTCCCCCCCCTTTCACTTTCTCTCCTTGTGTGTGTGTGTCTCTCTCTCTCTCTCACACACACACACACTCCAGCCATAGCCCAGTGCAGGTGATAGGGACAGTAGTCCCAGGTTGTCTGAGGATTCATAATAGGGGCCATAACATTTAATAATAATATTTCACATGTAATAATATTTCATAACAATGACATTTCAGATTTGATAACATTTTGTAATCACACTTTTTTCATATTTAATAACATTTTATAGTCAAAACATTTCATATTTGATATGGAATACAAGATACAGTAATATAGTTCCAGTTGTAAGCCTCAGGGCCTACGGTGTCACCTGACTTTAAAGTTGCATTCTCAGTATTTTGGTAAATCCGGTTAGTGTGCCTCAGTGAACCGTGCCTGTGCCACCCACATCGTCACCGGTACTAATCTGTTTTTCTACAAATACAGTCCTGGTCAACCTCAGTCCCTCTGACTCTAGCTGCTGGAACAGATACCTTTATATCACCAGTCCTGGTCAACCTCAGTCCCTCTGACTCTAGCTGCTGGAACAGATACCTTTATATCACCAGTCCTGGTCAACCTCAGTCCCTCTGACTCTAGCTGCTGGAACAGATATCTTTATATCACCAGTCCTGGTCAACCTCAGTCCCTCTGACTCTAGCTGCTGGAACAGATACCTTTATATCAGCAGTCCTGGTCAACCTCAGTCCCTCTGACTCTAGCTGCTGGAACAGATACCTTTATATCACCAGTCCTGGTCAACCTCAGTCCCTCTGACTCTAACTGCTGGAACAGATACCTTTATATCACCAGTCCTGGAAGTGGACTCTGAAAGTGAGTCAGGAGTTTACTAATACTTAAAGCCATAGTCTGTAATATTTCTATCTTGCTCTATTGATTACATTATTGTTGCTGGGCTCACTTTTTGGATGGTGCGCAAATCTTGCAGAGTATGCCTTTTTATTTGCAAATACAGAAAAGGAGGCATATGGAGAGGTGTATTCATGACCCGTTTCTAATATCACGTATGGAGAGGTGTATTCATGACCCGTTTCTAATATCACATATGGAGAGGTGTATTCTTGACCCGTTTCTAATATCACATATGGAGAGGTAACAACAATGTATTTATATTTAGCTGTTAACACCTTTTTGTTCCGTTCAGACACATCGTATGTATAAAACCACCTGAACGTATAGAAACACATGGAGAGAAACAACCAGCTGTGACAACTTTCACTCGTGTTTTTTTTGTATACGTATACGTTACTTTTCTGGCATCGCCTGTCTCCATCAGTACCACTGCCCATCTGTTTTTCTGGCATCGCCTGTCTCCATCAGTACCACTGCCCATCTGTTTTTCTGGCATCGCCTGTCTCCATCAGTACCACTGCCCATCTGTTTTTCTGGCATCGCCTGTCTCCATCAGTACCACTGCCCATCTGTTTTTCTGGCATCGCCTGTCTCCATCAGTACCACTGCCCATCTGTTTTTCTGGCATCGCCTGTCTCCATCAGTACCACTGCCCATCTGTTTTTCTGGCATCGCCTGTCTCCATCAGTACCACTGCCCATCTGTTTTTCTGGCATCGCCTGTCTCCATCAGTACCACTGCCCATCTGTTTTTCTGGCATCGCCTGTCTCCATCAGTACCACTGCCCATCTGTTTTTCTGGCATCGCCTGTCTCCATCAGTACCACTGCCCATCTGTTTTTCTGGCATCGCCTGTCTCCATCAGTACCACTGCCCATCTGTTTTTCTGGCATCGCCTGTCTCCATCAGTACCACTGCCCATCTATTTTTCTGGCATCGCCTGTCTCCATCAGTACCACTGCCCATCTGTTTTTCTGGCATCGCCTGTCTCCATCAGTACCACTGCCCATCTGTTTTTCTGGCATCGCCTGTCTCCATCAGTACCACTGCCCATCTGTTTTTCTGGCATCGCCTGTCTCCATCAGTACCACTGCCCATCTGTTTTTCTGGCATCGCCTGTCTCCATCAGTACCACTGCCCATCTGTTTTTCTGGCATCGCCTGTCTCCATCAGTACCACTGCCCATCTGTTTTTCTGGCATCGCCTGTCTCCATCAGTACCACTGCCCATCTGTTTTTCTGGCATCGCCCGTCCCCATCAGTACCTCTGCTCATCTATTTTTCTGGCATCGCCCGTCTCCATCAGTACCACTGCCCATCTATTTTTCTGGCATCGCCCGTCCCCATCAGTACCTCTGCTCATCTATTTTTCTGGCATCGCCCGTCTCCATCAGTACCACTGCCCATCTATTTTTCTGGCATCGCCCGTCCCCATCAGTACCACTGCCCATCTGTTTTTCTGGCATCGCCCGTCTCCATCAGTACCACTGCCCATCTATTTTTCTGGCATCGCCCGTCCTCATCAGTACCACTGCCCATCTATTTTTCTGGCATCGCCCGTCTCCATCAGTACCACTGCCCATCTATTTTTCTGGCATCGCCCGTCCCCATCAGTACCACTGCCCATCTATTTTTCTGGCATCGCCCGTCTCCATCAGTACCACTGCCCATCTATTTTTCTGGCATCACCCGTCCCCATCAGTACCACTGCCCATCTATTTTTCTGGCATCGCCCGTCTCCATCAGTACCACTGCCCCATCTGTTTTCATGTCATCAATGATACTAGTAACTGACATCTGTGGTTTTGGCCTGGACATTAACATGATCAATGTTTGCTGTTCCTCTATATAGAAGCCACTGAGTTTAATAACCAGTAACCGAGGTGCACCATTATCGCACCAGCAAGCATGCAACACTGATAAGGCCTGGAGAGAGTGATCTTTACAGACAATAGAGAGAGGGAGAAAATAGGAAGGAGGAACAGGTTGAGAACGAGAGAGACAGAGAGAGAGAGAGCTAGAGAGAGACAGAGATCGAGCTAGAGAGAGAGAGAGACAGAGAGACAGAGAGAGCTAGAGAGAGAGCTAGAGAGAGAGATAGAGAGAGAGCTAGAGAGAGCTAGAGAGAGAGAGAGAGACACAGAGACAGAGAGAGAGAGAGAGACAGAGGGTATAAAGAGTGCAATGACCTGTGTTTTAACGGTATAGACAGCCCCATCAATGACCTGTGTTTTAAAGGTATAGATGACCTCATCAATGACCTGTGTTTTAACGGTATAGACAGCCTCATCAATGACCTGTGTTTTAAAGGTATAGATGACCTCATCAATGACCTGTGTTTTAACGGTATAGACAGCCTCATCAATGACCTGTGTTTTAAAGGTATAGATGACCTCATCAATGACCTGTGTTTTAACGGTATAGACAGCCCCATCAATGACCTGTGTTTTAAAGGTATAGATGACCTCATCAATGACCTGTGTTTTAACGGTATAGACAGCCTCATCAATGACTTGTGTTTTAAAGGTATAGATGACCTCATCAATGACCTGTGTTTTAACGGTATAGACAGCCCCATCAATGACCTGTGTTTTAACGGTATAGATGACCTCATCAATGACCTGTGTTTTAACGGTATAGACAGCCTCATCAATGACCTGTGTTTTAAAGGTATAGATGACCTCATCAATGACCTGTGTTTTAAAGGTATAGACAGCCTCATCAATGACCTGTGTTTTAACGGTATAGACAGCCCCATCAATGACCTGTGTTTTAGTGATGGTTATGGTTCCAATGAAGCAATTCACTCAGAGCTCTTGACTTTATCCCAATGGAAGGAAGCCAGGATGTGTGTGTGTGTGTATCAGAGCATGTGAGTGGTTGGATAACCTGCTCATTGTTAATGGAGGGATGCGCATGCTCCAGCACTCCACATCCTTTCCAACCGCTCCGCAAAAAAATAAAAAAATGCTCCCTGCAGCTCCAAATTCGCTCCATTAATTAAAAGCACAATTGAACCAAAACCCGTCTATTTATGTAAGTACTTGGACCTACCAATTGTTTTTTTAAGTATTGAAACAAAACCATATGGATTTGAATGAAAAGTATTTGAATAAACATGAAAATGTGAAGCGAACATCATTTCAAATTGGCTACATGTCATGTAAAACAGCATGTTGTTAAGGTTCTGTATTTATTTTCTTAGTCAACCTTGTGTTCTGTTTCTTTGTGTTGTGGAACGTAGCCCTGTTTCTTTGTGTTCTGGAACGTAGCCCTGTTTCTTTGTGTTCTGGAACGTAGCCCTGTTTCTTTGTGATCTGGAACGTAGCCCTGTTTCTTTGTGATCTGGAACGTAGCCCTGTTTCTTTGTAATCTGGAACGTAGCCCTGTTTCTTTGTGTTCTGGAACGTAGCCCTGTTTCTTTGTGTTCTGGAACGTAGCCCTGTTTCTTTGTGTTCTGGAACGTAGTCCTGTTTCTTTGTGTTCTGGAACATAGCAATGTTTCTTTGTGTTCTGGAACGTAGCCCTGTTTCTTTGCGTTCTGGAATGTAGCCCTGTTTCTTTGCGTTCTGGAACGTAGCTCTGTTTCTTTGTGTTCTGGAACGTAGCCCTGTTTCTTTGTGTTCTGGAACGTAGCCCTGTTTCTTTGTGTTCTGGAACGTAGCCCTGTTTCTTTGTGTTCTGGAACGTAGCCCTGTTTCTTTGTAATCTGGAACGTAGCAATGTTTCTTTGTGTTCTGGAACGTAGCCCCGTTTCTTTGTGTTCTGGAACGTAGCCCTGTTTCTTTGTGTTCTTGAACGTAGCCCTGTCTTTCATTTTTGTCATTGTTTTCACCTGTGTTGGTTACTCACCTGGTCTCATCAGCTCCTTATTTAGTTCCGTTCATTCTGTTTGTGCCTTTGTGAGGTATTGTTCGTTTAGACTCTACTAAGCCTTTTCCCAGCTCGTTTGTGACAACCAGTTATAGCCTTCAGTCCTAGTTTTGAGTCACCTGACTGTTTACCTACCTATGTATGACCATTGCCTGCCTATGACCATGAATCCTGCCTTCTGCGGAGGCTAAATGATCACCTGCCGCGCTCTGCGCGTGAATCTACACCTTTTCCTCCCTGAGTTTTTGCTACACATAAAAACACTGTAAATAGGTCAGGAGCCAGACAGGGAACTTAAGAAACAAACATTTATTATTTAGGCTATATTATTAGTCTGTTATTTCAATTATTTCAAGGCTATAGCCTACAAAGAAATATATTGTGAAGTATTTGCGAGTGCTACACAATAGGCTGGTAGGAACATAAAGAGCTCAGCGTTTAAACGGCATTTCGTTGTATTAAACCATTATAGTCTGTGAATTGGCCATATAGGCTGTGACTTACTTATAATTAAATGAAAAATAACTTATTAGTGCCTTTGAATTCATTTTCAGAAACACGAGTTTAGTCTGTGGCTTCAGGCTCATGTGATGGTGCCTGGAGAGCCGGCCAGCAGGGGAGAATATCCTCTCGACACTGGCAGAGCCACTGGGGATGAATAACACCCCGTTGGTCACTCTTGACAGGCTGGGCAGAGATGCACAGTTGTTTTTTATATTTTTCTTTAACTAGGCCTAAAGGTTTTTAGGCAAAAATAACCCAATCAAAACGGAAAGCTCCTTGAACGAGGGAATATGCCAGGACTATTGGGCCAAAATCCAGTTATGGCCTATTGTATAGATAATAGAACGAAAATGAAGGAAACTTTTAAGATATCAGATTTTTAGTTTATAAATGAATTGCTACATTGACACACAGAGCTAGCTAGCTAGCCACCTCTTCCTTTCTGTTAGCATGTGCACATTGTTAAGTACACCCTCATGCTTTCAGGATACGTGTCTTTATAGATTTCACAATGGTTCTTTAGTTGTGTGCCAATAAATCACCACACTCCCTCTCTTTAGTAGTGGACACTACATCACCACACTCCCTCTCTTGCTCTTGGTCCTCATCTTTGTAAGTCACCTTGATTTAGCACCTGTGTGTTTTTATCAGTTTCTTTATGAAAATATCAAATCAAATCAAATCAAATTTTATTTGTCACATACACATGGTTAGCAGATGTTAATGCGAGTGTAGCGAAATGCTTGTGCTTCTAGTTCTGACAATGCAGTAATAACCAACAAGTAATCTAACTAACAATTCCAAAACTACTGTCTTGTACACAGTGTAAGGGGATAAAGAATATGTACATAAGGATATATGAATGAGTGATATATGAATGAGTGATGGTCATCTCAAATATTTAGTGAACTCTATGACAGTAGCTAAAACAAGGGGCTGTAGCAGCATACAAGTAGACTAGAAATGCATGCTGGGCCGGGCATGCCCTGAGCTTGTGAAATGAGCACTACTTGGAGCGTTACTGGAGCAAAATTGGAGGGGGCTTGAAGGCTGAGACTCCAACCTTTGGGAATCTCACTCCACTCTCCAGTCAAATTGGACACGCTCCCCGCTCAGCTCCTCGATCCGCTCACATACTCTGGGGTGGGTGTGTGTGTGTGCTTTATGTGTGTGTGTTTACTGTGCCTGTGAGCCGTACAGTAGCCCCGACAATCAATGCCGTGCGTTGCACCAATCATGTGCCATGCAACACCAATAAACTTTGTTGATACACTTGATAACCAGATCTCATCTGAAATTTCTTGAATATAGTGACTTATTATATGCCCTGGTCTAATCAAATGTACAACAATCACATGGCATAATCAATTGACACAGAACTGCCTAAAGAACTCTGTGACTATAGGAGAACACCTGGCTTTGAAAGGTTAATTTCAGGCTCAGGTTGGTGTGCAGTTTAAAATAGTTTTATTCTGTCTGCTATGCTGGTTCTCATTCACACCTGTTATAATGGAGAGATAGCTGTTTTCATGTGTTCCTCTGTCTGAGAGCTCACTGTTGATCATCCATCAGCAACCAACATGGCAGTGTTTATTCACTAGACAACCAACATGGCAGTGTTTATTCACTAGACAACATGGCAGGGTTTATTCACTAGACAACATGGCAGTGTTTATTCACTAGACAACATGGCAGTGTTTATTCACTAGACAACCAACATGGCAGTGTTCATTCACTAGACAACATGGCAGTGTTTATTCACTAGACAACATGGCAGTGTTTATTCACTAGACAACATGGCAGTGTTCATTCACTAGACAACCAACATGGCAGTGTTTATTCACTAGACAACATGGCAGTGTTTATTCACTAGACAACCAACATGGCAGTGTTTATTCACTAGACAACCAACATGGCAGTGTTTATTCACTAGACAACCAACATGGCAGTGTTTATTCACTAGACAACCAACATGGCAGTGTTTATTCACTAGACAACCAACATGGCAGTGTTTATTCACTAGACAACCAACATGGCAGTGTTTATTCACTAGACAACATGGCAGTGTTTATTCACTAGACAACCAACATGGCAGTGTTTATTCACTAGACAACCAACATGGCAGTGTTTATTCACTAGACAACATGGCAGTGTTTATTCACTAGACAACCAACATGGCAGTGTTTATTCACTAGACAACATGGCAGTGTTTATTCACTAGACAACCAACATGGCAGTGTTTATTCACTAGACAACATGGCAGTGTTTATTCACTAGACAACCAACATGGCAGTGTTTATTCACTAGACAACCAACATGGCAGTGTTTATTCACTAGACAACCAACATGGCAGTGTTTATTCACTAGACAACATGGCAGTGTTTATTCACTAGACAACATGGCAGTGTTTATTCACTAGACAACATGGCAGTGTTTATTCACTAGACAACCAACATGGCAGTGTTTATTCACTAGACAACATGTCAGTGTTTATTCACTAGACAACCAACATGGCAGTGTTTATTCACTAGACAACATGGCAGTGTTTATTCACTAGACAACCAACATGGCAGTGTTTATTCACTAGACAACATGGCAGTGTTTATTCACTAGACAACATGGCAGTGTTTATTCACTAGACAACATGGCAGTGTTTATTCACTAGACAACATGGCAGTGTTTATTCACTAGACAACATGGCAGTGTTTATTCACTAGACAACATGTCAGTGTTTATTCACTAGACAACCAACATGGCAGTGTTTATTCACTAGACAACATGGCAGTGTTTATTCACTAGACAACCAACATGGCAGTGTTTATTCACTAGACAACATGGCAGTGTTTATTCACTAGACAACCAACATGGCAGTGTTTATTCACTAGACAACCAACATGGCAGTGTTTATTCACTAGACAACATGGCAGTGTTTATTCACTAGACAACCAACATGGCAGTGTTTATTCACTAGACAACCAACATGGCAGTGTTTATTCACTAGACAACATGGCAGTGTTTATTCACTAGACAACCAACATGGCAGTGTTTATTCACTAGACAACATGGCAGTGTTTATTCACTAGACAACCAACATGGCAGTGTTTATTCACTAGACAACATGGCAGTGTTTATTTACTAGACAACATGGCAGTGTTTATTCACTAGACAACCAACATGGCAGTGTTTATTCACTAGACAACCAACATGGCAGTGTTTATTCACTAGACAACCAACATGGCAGTGTTTATTCACTAGACAACCAACATGGCAGTGTTTATTCACTAGACAACATGGCAGTGTTTATTCACTAGACAACATGGCAGTGTTTATTCACTAGACAACATGGCAGTGTTTATTCACTAGACAACCAACATGGCAGTGTTTATTCACTAGACAACATGGCAGTGTTTATTCACTAGACAACCAACATGGCAGTGTTTATTCACTAGACAACCAACATGGCAGTGTTTATTCACTAGACAACATGGCAGTGTTTATTCACTAGACAACCAACATGGCAGTGTTTATTCACTAGACATCATGGCAGTGTTTATTCACTAGACAACATGGCAGTGTTTATTCACTAGACAACATGGCAGTGTTTATTCACTAGACAACCAACATGGCAGTGTTTATTCACTAGACAACATGGCAGTGTTTATTCACTAGACAACCAACATGGCAGTGTTTATTCACTAGACAACCAACATGGCAGTGTTTATTCACTAGACAACCATCATGGCAGTGTTTATTCACTAGACAACCAACATGGCAGTGTTTATTCACTAGACAACCAACATGTCAGTGTTTATTCACTAGACAACATGTCAGTGTTTATTCACTAGACAACATGGCAGTGTTTATTCACTAGACAACATGGCAGTGTTTATTCACTAGACATCATGGCAGTGTTTATTCACTAGACAACCAACATGGCAGTGTTTATTCACTAGACAACCAACATGGCAGTGTTTATTCACTAGACAACCAACATGGCAGTGTTTATTCACTAGACAACCAACATGGCAGTGTTTATTCACTAGACAACATGTCAGTGTTTATTCACTAGACAACATGGCAGTGTTTATTCACTAGACAACCAACATGGCAGTGTTTATTCACTAGACAACATGGCAGTGTTTATTCACTAGACAACCAACATGGCAGTGTTTATTCACTAGACAACCAACATGGCAGTGTTTATTCACTAGACAACCAACATGGCAGTGTTTATTCACTAGACAACATGGCAGTGTTTATTCACTAGACAACATGGCAGTGTTTATTCACTAGACAACCAACATGTCAGTGTTTATTCACTAGACAACATGGAGGTGTTTATTCACTAGACATCATGACAGTGTTTATTCACTAGACAACATGGCAGTGTTTATTCACTAGACATCATGGCAGTGT
Source organism: Oncorhynchus mykiss (assembly GCF_057628025.1). Lineage (NCBI taxonomy): Eukaryota > Metazoa > Chordata > Actinopteri > Salmoniformes > Salmonidae > Oncorhynchus > Oncorhynchus mykiss. The sequence goes on along the minus strand of NC_143025.1, from coordinate 87,999,112 downwards.
TTATTCACTAGACAACATGGCAGTGTTTATTCACTAGACAACATGGCAGTGTTTATTCACTAGACAACATGGCAGTGTTTATTCACTAGACAACATGGCAGTGTTTATTCACTAGACAACCAACATGGCAGTGTTTATTCACTAGACAACCAACATGGCAGTGTTTATTCACTAGACAACCAACATGGCAGTGTTTATTCACTAGACAACATGGCAGTGTTTATTCACTAGACAACCAACATGGCAGTGTTTATTCACTAGACAACCAACATGGCAGTGTTTATTCACTAGACAACCAACATGGCAGTGTTTATTCACTAGACAACATGGCAGTGTTTATTCACTAGACAACCAACATGGCAGTGTTTATTCACTAGACAACCAACATGGCAGTGTTTATTCACTAGACAACCAACATGGCAGTGTTTATTCACTAGACAACATGGCAGTGTTTATTCACTAGACATCATGGCAGTGTTTATTCACTAGACAACATGGCAGTGTTTATTCACTAGACAACCAACATGGTAGTGTTTATTCACTAGACAACCAACATGGCAGTGTTTATTCACTAGACAACCAACATGGCAGTGTTTATTCACTAGACAACCATCATGGCAGTGTTTATTCACTAGACAACCAACATGGCAGTGTTTATTCACTAGACAACCAACATGTCAGTGTTTATTCACTAGACAACATGGCAGTGTTTATTCACTAGACAACATGGCAATGTTTATTCACTAGACAACATGGCAGTGTTTATTCACTAGACAACCAACATGGCAGTGTTTATTCACTAGACAACATGGCAGTGTTTATTCACTAGACAACATGGCAATGTTTATTCACTAGACAACATGGCAGTGTTTATTCACTAGACAACCAACATGGCAGTGTTTATTCACTAGACAACATGGCAATGTTTATTCACTAGACAACATGGCAGTGTTTATTCACTAGACAACCAACATGGCAGTGTTTATTCACTAGACAACATGGCAGTGTTTATTCACTAGACAACCAACATGGCAGTGTTTATTCACTAGACAACCAACATGGCAGTGTTTATTCACTAGACAACCAACATGGCAGTGTTTATTCACTAGACAACATGGCAATGTTTATTCACTAGACAACATGGCAGTGTTTATTCACTAGACATCATGGCAGTGTTTATTCACTAGACAACCAACATGGCAATGTTTATTCACTAGACAACCAACATGGCAGTGTTTATTCACTAGACAACCAACATGGCAATGTTTATTCACTAGACAACCAACATGGCAGTGTTTATTCACTAGACAACATGTCAGTGTTTATTCACTAGACAACATGGCAGTGTTTATTCACTAGACAACCAACATGGCAGTGTTTATTCACTAGACAACATGGCAGTGTTTATTCACTAGACAACATGGCAGTGTTTATTCACTAGACAACCAACATGGCAGTGTTTATTCACTAGACAACATGGCAGTGTTTATTCACTAGACAACATGGCAGTGTTTATTCACTAGACAACATGGCAGTGTTTATTCACTAGACATCATGGCAGTGTTTATTCACTAGACAACATGGCAGTGTTTATTCACTAGACAACCAACATGGCAGTGTTTATTCACTAGACAACCAACATGGCAGTGTTTATTCACTAGACAACATGTCAGTGTTTATTCACTAGACAACATGGCAGTGTTTATTCACTAGACAACATGGCAGTGTTTATTCACTAGACAACATGGCAGTGTTTATTCACTAGACAACATGGCAGTGTTTATTCACTAGACAACATGGCAGTGTTTATTCACTAGACAACCAACATGGCAGTGTTTATTCACTAGACAACATGGCAGTGTTTATTCACTAGACAACATGGCAGTGTTTATTCACTAGACAACATGGCAGTGTTTATTCACTAGACAACCAACATGGCAGTGTTTATTCACTAGACAACCAACATGGCAGTGTTTATTCACTAGACAACATGGCAGTGTTTATTCACTAGACAACCAACATGGCAGTGTTTATTCACTAGACAACATGGCAGTGTTTATTCACTAGACAACATGGCAGTGTTTATTCACTAGACATCATGGCAGTGTTTATTCACTAGACAACCAACATGGCAGTGTTTATTCACTAGACAACCAACATGGCAGTGTTTATTCACTAGACAACATGGCAGTGTTTATTCACTAGACAACATGGCAGTGTTTATTCACTAGACAACATGGCAGTGTTTATTCACTAGACAACATGGCAGTGTTTATTCACTAGACAACATGGCAGTGTTTATTCACTAGACAACCAACATGGCAGTGTTTATTCACTAGACAACCAACATGGCAGTGTTTATTCACTAGACAACATGGCAGTGTTTATTCACTAGACAACCAACATGGCAGTGTTTATTCACTAGACAACCAACATGTCAGTGTTTATTCACTAGACAACATGTCAGTGTTTATTCACTAGACAACATGGCAGTGTTTATTCACTAGACAACATGGCAGTGTTTATTCACTAGACATCATGGCAGTGTTTATTCACTAGACAACATGGCAGTGTTTATTCACTAGACAACATGGCAGTGTTTATTCACTAGACAACCAACATGGCAGTGTTTATTCACTAGACAACATGGCAGTGTTTATTCACTAGACAACATGGCAGTGTTTATTCACTAGACAACATGGCAGTGTTTATTCACTAGACAACCAACATGTCAGTGTTTATTCACTAGACAACATGGCAGTGTTTATTCACTAGACAACATGGCAGTGTTTATTCACTAGACAACATGGCAGTGTTTATTCACTAGACAACATGGCAGTGTTTATTCACTAGACAACATGGCAGTGTTTATTCACTAGACAACCAACATGGCAGTGTTTATTCACTAGACAACATGGCAGTGTTTATTCACTAGACAACATGGCAGTGTTTATTCACTAGACAACATGGCAGTGTTTATTCACTAGACAACCAACATGGCAGTGTTTATTCACTAGACAACATGGCAGTGTTTATTCACTAGACAACATGGCAGTGTTTATTCACTAGACAACCAACATGGCAGTGTTTATTCACTAGACAACCATCATGGCAGTGTTTATTCACTAGACAACATGGCAGTGTTTATTCACTAGACAACCAACATGGCAGTGTTTATTCACTAGACAACCAACATGGCAGTGTTTATTCACTAGACAACATGGCAGTGTTTATTCACTAGACAACATGGCAGTGTTTATTCACTAGACAACCAACATGGCAGTGTTTATTCACTAGACAACCAACATGGCAGTGTTTATTCACTAGACAACATGGCAGTGTTTATTCACTAGACAACATGGCAGTGTTTATTCACTAGACAACATGGCAGTGTTTATTCACTAGACAACCAACATGGCAGTGTTTATTCACTAGACAACATGGCAGTGTTTATTCACTAGACAACATGGCAGTGTTTATTCACTAGACAACCAACATGGCAGTGTTTATTCACTAGACAACATGGCAGTGTTTATTCACTAGACAACCAACATGGCAGTGTTTATTCACTAGACAACCAACATGGCAGTGTTTATTCACTAGACAACCAACATGGCAGTGTTTATTCACTAGACAACCATCATGGCAGTGTTTATTCACTAGACATCATGGCAGTGTTTATTCACTAGACATCATGGCAGTGTTTATTCACTAGACAACATGGCAGTGTTTATTCACTAGACAACCAACATGGCAGTGTTTATTCACTAGACAACATGGCAGTGTTTATTCACTAGACAACCAACATGGCAGTGTTTATTCACTAGACAACCAACATGGCAGTGTTTATTCACTAGACAACCAACATGGCAGTGTTTATTCACTAGACAACATGGCAGTGTTTATTCACTAGACAACCAACATGGCAGTGTTTATTCACTAGACAACCAACATGGCAGTGTTTATTCACTAGACAACCAACATGGCAGTGTTTATTCACTAGACAACCAACATGGCAGTGTTTATTCACTAGACAACATGGCAGTGTTTATTCACTAGACAACATGGCAGTGTTTATTCACTAGACAACATGGCAGTGTTTATTCACTAGACAACATGGCAGTGTTTATTCACTAGACAACCAACATGGCAGTGTTTATTCACTAGACAACATGGCAGTGTTTATTCACTAGACAACATGGCAGTGTTTATTCACTAGACAACATGGCAGTGTTTATTCACTAGACATCATGGCAGTGTTTATTCACTAGACAACCAACATGGCAGTGTTTATTCACTAGACAACATGGCAGTGTTTATTCACTAGACAACATGGCAGTGTTTATTCACTAGACAACATGGCAGTGTTTATTCACTAGACAACCAACATGGCAGTGTTTATTCACTAGACAACATGGCAGTGTTTATTCACTAGACAACCAACATGGCAGTGTTTATTCACTAGACAACCAACATGGCAGTGTTTATTCACTAGACAACCAACATGGCAGTGTTTATTCACTAGACAACCAACATGGCAGTGTTTATTCACTAGACAACATGGCAGTGTTTATTCACTAGACAACCAACATGGCAGTGTTTATTCACTAGACAACCAACATGGCAGTGTTTATTCACTAGACAACATGGCAGTGTTTATTCACTAGACAACCAACATGGCAGTGTTTATTCACTAGACAACCAACATGGCAGTGTTTATTCACTAGACAACATGGCAGTGTTTATTCACTAGACAACCAACATGGCAGTGTTTATTCACTAGACAACATGGCAGTGTTTATTCACTAGACAACATGGCAGTGTTTATTCACTAGACAACCAACATGGCAGTGTTTATTCACTAGACAACCAACATGGCAGTGTTTATTCACTTGACAACATGGCAGTGTTTATTCACTAGACAACCAACATGGCAGTGTTTATTCACTAGACAACCAACATGGCAGTGTTTATTCACTAGACAACATGGCAGTGTTTATTCACTAGACAACATGGCAGTGTTTATTCACTAGACAACATGGCAGTGTTTATTCACTAGACAACCAACATGGCAGTGTTTATTCACTAGACAACCAACATGGCAGTGTTTATTCACTAGACAACCAACATGGCAGTGTTTATTCACTAGACAACATGGCAGTGTTTATTCACTAGACAACCAACATGGCAGTGTTTATTCACTAGACAACCAACATGGCAGTGTTTATTCACTAGACAACATGGCAGTGTTTATTCACTAGACAACATGGCAGTGTTTATTCACTAGACAACATGGCAGTGTTTATTCACTAGACAACCAACATGGCAGTGTTTATTCACTAGACAACCAACATGGCAGTGTTTATTCACTAGACAACATGGCAGTGTTTATTCACTAGACAACCAACATGGCAGTGTTTATTCACTAGACAACATGTCAGTGTTTATTCACTAGACAACATGGCAGTGTTTATTCACTAGACAACCAACATGGCAGTGTTTATTCACTAGACAACCAACATGGCAGTGTTTATTCACTAGACAACATGGCAGTGTTTATTCACTAGACAACCAACATGGCAGTGTTTATTCACTAGACAACCAACATGGCAGTGTTTATTCACTAGACAACATGGCAGTGTTTATTCACTAGACAACCAACATGGCAGTGTTTATTCACTAGACAACCAACATCGCAGTGTTTATTCACTAGACAACCAACATGGCAGTGTTTATTCACTAGACAACATGGCAGTGTTTATTCAGCAGACAACATGAACGTAGAGTATATTCAGCAGACAACTGAACGTAGAGTATATTCAGACCTGTTTCACACATTGGCAGCTCATCCAAAGAGAACACCTTGCTCTTTTGGAAACACAGCCAGCTCAGTTACTTCACTTGAGCAGCGAAACAGAATTGAGAACATTGAAAATATAGGAGTGCTGATCGCAGATCCCAATTAATCATATCATTATGACCAGGAAGGACCTGATTTTAGATCAGCACTCCTACTCTGAGACTCTTGATAACTACTAGCCCTGGTAGGGATAGACTGGGGTTTTTAACCTCACATCAGTCACCCTGTGTAAATAGACTTAGACACTACAACCATCAATTAAATGTATTTATAAAGCCCTTCTTACATCAGCTGATATCTCAAAGTGCTGAACTTAAACCCAGACTAAAACCCCAAACAGCAAGCAATGCAGGTGTAGAAGCACGGTGGCTAGGAAAAACTCCCTAGAAAGGCCAGAACCTAGGAAGAAACCTAGAGAGGAACCAGGCTATGAGGGGTGGCCAGTCCTCTTCTGGCTGTGCCGGGTGGCGATTATAACAGAACATGGCCAAGATGTTCAAATGTTCATAGATGACCAGCATGGTCAGATAATAATAATCACAGTGGTTGTCGAGGGTGCAACAGGTCAGCACCTCAGGAGTAAATGTCAGCTGGCTTTTCATAGCCGATCATTCAGAGTATCTCTACCGCTCCTGCTGTCTCTAGAGAGTTGAAAACAGCAGGTCTGGGGCAGGTAGCACGTCCGGTGAACCGGTCAGGATTCCATAGCCGCAGGCAGAACAGTTGAAACTGGAGCAGCAGCACGACCAGGTGGACTGGGGACAGAAAGGAGTCATCAGGCCAGGTAGTCCTGAGGCATGGTCCTAAGGCTCAGGTCCTCCGAGAGAGAGAAAGAGAAAGAGAGAATTGGAGAGAGCATACTTAAATTCCCACAGGACACCGGATAAGACAGGAGAAGTACTCCAGATATAACAGACTGACCCTAGCCCCTCGACACAAACTATTGCAGCATAAATACTGGAGGCTGAGACAGGAAGGGTCAGGAGACACTGTAGCCCCGTCTGACAATACCTCCTGACAAGGCCAAACAGGCAAGATATAACCCCACCCACTTTGCCAAAGCACAGCCCCCACACCACTAGAGGGATATCTCCAACCACCAACTTACCATCACGAGGCTGTCCAGTATCAGTCCTTTCTGCTGCATGGCGTCATTGACTGAAAATGTATATAGGTTTAATAGTAAAGAAACTAACTGGCTGACTGAATGACTGGCTGACTGAATGACTGGCTGGCTGAATGACTGGCTGGCTGAATGACTGGCTTACTGAATGACTGGCTGACTGAATGACTGGCTGACTGAATGACTGGCTCACTGAATGACTGGCTGACTGAATGACTGGCTGACTGAATGACTGGCTCACTGAATGACTGGCTGGCTGAATGACTGGCTGGCTGAATGACTGGCTGACTGAATGACTGGCTGACTGAATGACTGGCTCACTGAATGACTGGCTGACTGAATGACTGGCTCACTGAATGACTGGCTCACTGAATGACTGGCTGGCTCACTGAATGACTGGCTGGCTCACTGAATGACTGGCTGGCTCACTGAATGACTGACTAGCTGACTGAATGACTGACTAGCTGACTGAATGACTGGCTAACTGAATGACTGGCTAACTGAATGACTGGCTGACTGAATGACTGGCTGACTGAATGACTGGCTCACTGAATGACTGGCTCACTGAATGACTGGCTGGCTCACTGAGTGACTGGCTGGCTCACTGAATGACTGGCTGGCTCACTGAATGACTGACTAGCTGACTGAATGACTGACTAGCTGACTGAATGACTGGCTAACTGAATGACTGGCTAACTGAATGATTGACTGACTGAATGACTGGCTGACTGCAGTATAGTAAAGTTTCCAGAAAGATGAGTTTAAGGAAAGAAAGAACGTTAATATAACTCTTGAGAGGGTCTGAAAGGCTCGGTCAGTCTGGAGTCAGAGGAGATGGGAGAGATGGAGACTGTAACTGTGATATGAGGGTCTGAAAGGCTCGGTCAGTCTGGAGTCAGAGGAGATGGAAGAGATGGAGACTGTAACTGTGATATGAGGGTCTGAAAGGCTCGGTCAGTCTGGAGTCAGAGGAGATGGGAGAGATGGAGACTGTAACTGTGATATGAGGGTCTGAAAGGCTCGGTCAGTCTGGAGTCAGAGGAGATGGAGAAGAAAATGACTTACTGTGGAGGCAATAGAGGAAAGCTCTTACGATGTGTCCCAACTGGCAATCCATTTCCTATATAGTGTACTACTTTTGACCAGGTCCATAGGGAGTCCCATTGGGCTCTAGTCAAAAGTAGTGCACTAAATAGGGAATAGGGTGCCACTTGGGACATAACATTAGTCTCCTTCAGCAGCAGTCTAATGAAACTCCTTCAGCAGCAGTCTAATGAAACTCATTCAGCAGCAGTCTAATGAAACTCCTTCAGCAGCAGTCTAATCAAACTCATTCAGCAGCAGTCTAATGAAACTCCTTCAGCAGCAGTCTAATGAAACTCCTTCAGCAGCAGTCTAATCAAACTCCTTCAGCAGCAGTCTAATCAAACTCCTTCAGCAGCAGTCTAATCAAACTCCTTCAGCAGCAGTCTAATCAAACTCCTTCAGCAGCAGTCTAATCAAACTCCTTCAGCAGCAGTCTAATGAAACTCCTTCAGCAGCAGTCTAATGAAACTCCTTCAGCAGCAGTCTAATCAAACTCCTTCAGCAGCAGTCTAATGAAACTCCTTCAGCAGCAGTCTAATCAAACTCTTCAGCAGCAGTCTAATCAAACTCCTTCAGCAGCAGTCTAATGAAACTCCTTCAGCAGCAGTCTAATCAAACTCCTTCAGCAGCAGTCTAATCAAACTCATTCAGCAGCAGTCTAATGAAACTCCTTCAGCAGCAGTCTAATCAAACTCCTTCAGCAGCAGTCTAATCAAACTCCTTCAGCAGCAGTCTAATCAAACTCCTTCAGCAGCAGTCTAATCAAACTCATTCAGCAGCAGTCTATTCAAACTCCTTCAGCAGCAGTCTAATCAAACTCCTTCAGCAGCAGTCTAATGAAACTCCTTCAGCAGCAGTCTAATCAAACTCCTTCAGCAGCAGTCTAATGAAACTCCTTCAGCAGCAGTCTAATGAAACTCCTTCAGCAGCAGTCTAATGAAACTCCTTCAGCAGCAGTCTAATGAAACTCCTTCAGCAGCAGTCTAATGAAACTCCTTCAGCAGCAGTCTAATCAAACTCCTTCAGCAGCAGTCTAATCAAACTCCTTCAGCAGCAGTCTAATCAAACTCCTTCAGCAGCAGTCTAATCAAACTCCTTCAGCAGCAGTCTAATCAAACTCCTTCAGCAGCAGTCTAATCAAACTCCTTCAGCAGCAGTCTAATCAAACTCCTTCAGCAGCAGTCTAATCAAACTCCTTCAGCAGCAGTCTAATCCAACTCCTTCAGCAGCAGTCTAATCAAACTCCTTCAGCAGCAGTCTAATGAGACTCCTTCAGCAGCAGTCTAATCAAACTCCTTCAGCAGCAGTCTAATGAAACTAATTCAGCAGCAGTCTAATGAAACTCCTTCAGCAGCAGTCTAATGAAACTCCTTCAGCAGCAGTCTAATCAAACTCCTTCAGCAGCAGTCTAATGAAACTCCTTCAGCAGCAGTCTAATCAAACTCCTTCAGCAGCAGTCTAATCAAACTCCTTCAGCAGCAGTCTAATCAAACTCCTTCAACAGCAGTCTAATGAAACTCCTTCAGCAGCAGTCTAATCAAACTCCTTCAGCAGCAGTCTAATCAAACTCCTTCAGCAGCAGTCTAATGAAACTCCTTCAGCAGCAGTCTAATGAAACTCCTTCACTAGCAGTCTAATCAAACTCCTTCAGCAGCAGTCTAATCAAACTCCTTCAGCAGCAGTCTAATCAAACTCCTTCAGCAGCAGTCTAATCAAACTCCTTCAGCAGCAGTCTAATGAGACTCCTTCAGCAGCAGTCTAATGAAACTCCTTCAGCAGCAGTCTAATCAAACTCCTTCAGCAGCAGTCTAATCAAACTCCTTCAGCAGCAGTCTAATCAAACTCCTTCAGCAGCAGTCTAATCAAACTCCTTCAGCAGCAGTCTAATGAAACTCCTTCAGCAGCAGTCTAATGAAACTCCTTCAGCAGCAGTCTAATGAAACTCCTTCAGCAGCAGTCTAATCAAACTCCTTCAGCAGCAGTCTAATCAAACTCCTTCAGCAGCAGTCTAATGAAATTCCTTCAGCAGCAGTCTAATGAAACTCCTTCAGCAGCAGTCTAATCAAACTCCTTCAGCAGCAGTCTAATGAAACTCCTTCAGCAGCAGTCTAATGAAACTCCTTCAGCAGCAGTCTAATGAAACTCCTTCAGCAGCAGTCTAATGAAACTCCTTCAGCAGCAGTCTAATCAAACTCCTTCAGCAGCAGTCTAATCAAACTCCTTCAGCAGCAGTCTAATGAAACTCCTTCAGCAGCAGTCTAATGAAACTCCTTCAGCAGCAGTCTAATCAAACTCCTTCAGCAGCAGTCTAATCAAACTCCTTCAGCAGCAGTCTAATCAAACTCCTTCAGCAGCAGTCTAATGAAACTCCTTCAGCAGCAGTCTAATCAAACTCCTTCAGCAGCAGTCTAATCAAACTCCTTCAGCAGCAGTCTAATGAGACTCCTTCAGCAGCAGTCTAATCAAACTCCTTCAGCAGCAGTCTAATGAAACTCCTTCAGCAGCAGTCTAATCAAACTCCTTCAGCAGCAGTCTAATGAAACTCCTTCAGCAGCAGTCTAATGAAACTCCTTCAGCAGCAGTCTAATCAAACTCCTTCAGCAGCAGTCTAATGAGACTCCTTCAGCAGCAGTCTAATCAAACTCCTTCAGCAGCAGTCTAATGAAACTCCTTCAGCAGCAGTCTAATCAAACTCCTTCAGCAGCAGTCTAATGAAACTCCTTCAGCAGCAGTCTAATGAAACTCCTTCAGCAGCAGTCTAATCAAACTCCTTCAGCAGCAGTCTAATCAAACTCCTTCAGCAGCAGTCTAATGAAACTCCTTCAGCAGCAGTCTAATGAAACTCCTTCAGCAGCAGTCTAATGAAACTCCTTCAGCAGCAGTCTAATCAAACTCCTTCAGCAGCAGTCTAATGAAACTCCTTCAGCAGCAGTCTAATGAAATTCCTTCAGCAGCAGTCTAATGAAACTCCTTCAGCAGCAGTCTAATCAAACTCCTTCAGCAGCAGTCTAATGAAACTCCTTCAGCAGCAGTCTAATGAAACTCCTTCAGCAGCAGTCTAATGAAACTCCTTCAGCAGCAGTCTAATGAAACTCCTTCAGCAGCAGTCTAATCAAACTCCTTCAGCAGCAGTCTAATCAAACTCCTTCAGCAGCAGTCTAATGAAACTCCTTCAGCAGCAGTCTAATGAAACTCCTTCAGCAGCAGTCTAATCAAACTCCTTCAGCAGCAGTCTAATCAAACTCCTTCAGCAGCAGTCTAATCAAACTCCTTCAGCAGCAGTCTAATGAAACTCCTTCAGCAGCAGTCTAATCAAACTCCTTCAGCAGCAGTCTAATCAAACTCCTTCAGCAGCAGTCTAATGAGACTCCTTCAGCAGCAGTCTAATGAAACTCCTTCAGCAGCAGTCTAATCAAACTCCTTCAGCAGCAGTCTAATCAAACTCCTTCAGCAGCAGTCTAATCAAACTCCTTCAGCAGCAGTCTAATCAAACTCCTTCAGCAGCAGTCTAATCAAACTCCTTCAGCAGCAGTCTAATGAAACTCCTTCAGCAGCAGTCTAATCAAACTCCTTCAGCAGCAGTCTAATCAAACTCCTTCAGCAGCAGTCTAATGAGACTCCTTCAGCAGCAGTCTAATGAAACTCCTTCAGCAGCAGTCTAATGAAACTCCTTCAGCAGCAGTCTAATCAAACTCCTTCAGCAGCAGTCTAATGAAACTCCTTCAGCAGCAGTCTAATGAAACTCCTTCAGCAGCAGTCTAATCAAACTCCTTCAGCAGCAGTCTAATCAAACTCCTTCAGCAGCAGTCTAATGGAACTGAGCAAAAGTTTACCAGAAAACTGACTGACTGGCATTTAAGGCAGAGAAAACAATCTGAGGATACCCTAAAGAAGAGAAATATGTAATTGAATACCATTGTGGGCTTGAAATTCTTTGTCAGTTTTGAGTAGGAGCTACCAGGAAGAGATGGCCACTGTGACCAATATGACCAATATGACCTCTGTGCCTAGACGGACATGTGTCCCAGCCTATTGAGACATCATGAGGATGATACATAGAAAGATCCAGCTCATATTAACCAGCTCAGTGGCACCCATTCTCCTGCTCTCAGAGACATGTTAAGAAATACTGTAAGAACATATATGGATAGCGCCTCAATGTAACAGACCAGCAGTGTGAATGATGAAGGATATTAATGTAACAGACCAGCAGTGTGAATGATGAAGGATATTAATGTAACAGACCAGCAGTGTGAATGATGAAGGATATTAATGTAACAGACCAGCAGTGTGAATGATGAAGGATATTAATATAACAGACCAGCAGTGTGAATGATGAAGGATATTAATGTAACAGACCAGCAGTGTGAATGATGAAGGATATTAATGTAACAGACCAGCAGTGTGAATGATGAAGGATATTAATGTAACAGACCAGCAGTGTGAATGATGAAGGATATTAATGTAACAGACCAGCAGTGTGAATGATGAAGGATATTAATGTAACAGACCAGCAGTGTGAATGATGAAGGATATTAATATAACAGACCAGCAGTGTGAATGATGGAGGATATTAATGTATCAGACCAGCAGTGTGAATGATGAAGGATATTAATGTATCAGACCAGCAGTGTGAATGATGGAGGATATTAATGTATCAGACCAGCAGTGTGAATGATGAAGGATATTAATGTAACAGACCAGCAGTGTGAATGATGAAGGATATTAATGTAACAGACCAGCAGTATGAATGATGAAGGATATTAATGTATCAGACCAGCAGTGTGAATGATGAAGGATATTAATGTATCAGACCAGCAGTGTGAATGATGGAGGATATTAATGTATCAGACCAGCAGTGTGAATGATGAAGGATATTAATGTAACAGACCAGCAGTATGAATGATGAAGGATATTAATGTAACAGACCAGCAGTGTGAATGATGAAGGATATTAATGTAACAGACCAGCAGTGTGAATGATGAAGGATATTAATGTATCAGACCAGCAGTGTGAATGATGAAGGATATTAATGTAACAGACCAGCAGTGTGAATGATGAAGGATATTAATGTAACAGACCAGCAGTGTGAATGATGAAGGATATTAATGTAACAGACCAGCAGTGTGAATGATGAAGGATATTAATGTAACAAACCAGCAGTGTGAATGATGAAGGATATTAATGTAGCAGACCAGCAGTGTGAATGATGAAGGATATTAATGTATCAGACCAGCAGTGTGAATGATGAAGGATATTAATGTAACAGACCAGCAGTGTGAATGATGAAGGATATTAATGTATCAGACCAGCAGTATGAATGATGAAGGATATTAATGTAACAGACCAGCAGTGTGAATGATGAAGGATATTAATGTATCAGACCAGCAGTGTGAATGATGAAAGATATTAATATAACAGACCAGCAGTGTGAATGATGAAGGATATTAATGTAACAGACCAGCAGTGTGAATGATGAAGGATATTAATGGAACAGACCAGCAGTGTGAATGATGAAGGATATTAATGTAACAGACCAGCAGTGTGAATGATGAAGGATATTAATACAACAGACCAGCAGTGTGAATGATGAAGGATATTAATGTAACAGACCAGCAGTGTGAATGATGAAGGATATTAATGTATCAGACCAGCAGTGTGAATGATGAAGGATATTAATACAACAGACCAGCAGTGTGAATGATGAAGGATATTAATGGAACAGACCAGCAGTGTGAATGATGAAGGATATTAATGTAACAGACCAGCAGTGTGAATGATGAAGGATATTAATGTAACAGACCAGCAGTATGAATGATGAAGGATATTAATGTAACAGACCAGCAGTGTGAATGATGAAGGATATTAATGTAACAGACCAGCAGTGTGAATGATGATGGATATTAATGTACAGTCTATTGCATTGAGACTTGTATTGAAAAGGTTACTATCTGAAATGATCACGCCCTGACCATAGTTTGCTTTGTATGTTTCTATGTTTTGTTTGGTCATGGTGTGATCTGAGTGGGCATTCTATGTTGGATGTCTAGTTTGTCTGTTTCTGTGTTTGGGCCTGATATGGTTCTCAATCAGAGGCAGGTGTTAGTCGTTGGAACCATATTTAGGTAGCCTGTTTTTGTCATTGTGGGTTGTGGGTGATTGTCTGTGTTAGTTGCTTGTGTCAGCACAGTTCTCATTATAGCTTCACGGTTGTTATTCGTTTATTGTTTTTGTATTCAGTGTTCAGTGCTTTCTTTAATTAAAATATCATCATGAACACATACCACGCTGCATTTTGGTCCGCTTCTTACGACGATCGTGACAGGAATACCATTTCTAAGACTAATTTATTTTCCCCTGTTTTATATGTACAGTTTTCTATCATAGCAGCTCCTTCAACTATGAACATGGTGATTTGAGTTCTTCCATTAGTCAGGACATTAGCACTGGGCAGAGATGGAGGGGGAGGGAGGGAGGGAGAGAAGAAGGAGGGAGGGAGGGAGAGAGAGGTGGGAGGGAGAGGAGGGAGAGAGAGGAGGGAGGGAAGGAGGGAGAGAGGAAGGAGAGATGAGGGAGAGAGGAGGGAAAGGAGGGAGAGAGAGGAGGGAGAGAGGAGGGAAAGGAGGGAGAGAGGGATAGAGGGAGAAAGGAGGGAGAGGAGGGAAGGTGCCAGAAGGAGGGAGAGAAGAGGGAAGGAGGGATAGAGGAGGAAATGAGGGAGAGAGGAGGAAAGGTGGGAGAGAGGAGGGAGAGATGAGGGAGAGAAGGAGAGAGGAGGGAGAGCAGGGAAGGTGCCAGAAGGAGGGTGGGTTGTGTGAAGTTCTGTTCCCAGTCTGAGCACCATCACAGGGTTTGGAAAACTGTTCTCATGGAACTCTGCTAAAATTACAAATGGAATGTCATGGCAGTGCTGTGTGTGTGTGTGTGTGTGTGTGTGTGTGTGTGTGTGTGTGTGTGTGTGTGTGTGTGTGTGTGTGTGTGTGTGTGTGTGTGTGTGTGTGATGAATCACAAACTCTGGCGTGTGTGTAAATACCAGTGGCATGTCACACTTTGTTGCTTAAATTGATCTGTCTTCTTGGTATCACTCAGGTCTACCTCTACCCTCTAGTTTAAATGGATTGTTTTGACAAATTGGTTGCTGATGTTTTCACAAACTGATTGTAATGGAAAAGACAGAAGGGGGTGCTTGAGTGGCCACAAGATCGATCATTTCTACAATTTTGTCTGTTCCTGATTGTCTTTCAAAAGTACTTCACAAACTCACACACCATAACATTTCACTGTATTACGTTTTCTCACAAGCCCTTATACTGTAAAACAATCAAACTGTCATCCTGTCTAAACCCTCTCTCTCTCTCTCTCCTCCCTCACCCCCTACTCGCCACCTTTCTCTCCCTTACCCCCCTTCCCTCCCTCCCTCCCTCCCTCCCTCCCTCCCTCCCTCCCTCCCTCCCTCCCTCCCTCCCTCCCTCCCTCCCTCCCTCCCTCCCTCCCTCCCTCCCTCCCTCCCTCTCCCAGGCAATGCCACTGTTCTATGGTGTACATGCTGTACCAGTGTCTTCAAGTCGGTGACCAGTCGTTTCATTAAGAACCTGGCGTGCTCAGGGATCTGTGCGGGTCTGGTGTGTGTTCCCTTTGACGTGGCTCTAGGGGCCAGCCCTCGCTGCTGCTGGTGGCTACACACTCTGCTGCTCTGCAAGGCCCTGAAGTTCCTCCACAAACTCTTCTGTTCTGTCACCGTGCTCAGCTTCTCCGCTATCGCTCTCGACAGGTGGGTGATTGCACGGAAAAGCAAGTCAAATACAGCGTCTTTGTTTGGATTACAGAAAGTGCTATAAGAACGACATGTTATCAAATCAAACCACTGGCGGCACTACATATAGCAGGGACTGGCTGCCCACTACATATAGCAGGGACTGGCTGCCCACTACATATAGCAGGGATAGCAGGGACTGGCTGCCCACTACATATAGCAGCGACTGGCTGCCCACTACATATAGCAGGGACTGGCTGCCCACTACATATAGCAGGGACTGGCTGCCCACTACATATAGCAGGGACTGGCTGCCCACTACATATAGCAGGGACTGGCTGCCCACTACATATAGCAGGGACTGGCTGCCCACTACATATAGCAGGGACTGGCTGCCCACTACATATAGCAGGGACTGGCTGCCCACTACATATAGCAGGGACTGGCTGCCCACTACATATAGCAGGGACTGGCTGCCCACTACATATAGCAGGGACTGGCTGCCCACTACATATAGCAGGGACTGGCTGCCCACTACATATAGCAGGGATAGCAGGGACTGGCTGCCCACTACATATAGCAGGGATAGCAGCGACTGGCTGCCCACTACATATAGCAGGGACTGGCTGCCCACTACATATAGCAGGGACTGGCTGCCCACTACATATAGCAGGGACTGGCTGCCCACTACATATAGCAGGGATAGCAGGGACTGGCTGCCCACTACATATAGCAGCGACTGGCTGCCCACTACATATAGCAGGGACTGGCTGCCCACTACATATAGCAGGGACTGGCTGCCCACTACATATAGCAGGGATAGCAGCGACTGGCTGCCCACTACATATAGCAGGGATAGCAGGGACTGGCTGCCCACTACATATAGCAGGGATAGCAGGGACTGGCTGCCCACTACATATAGCAGGGATAGCAGGGACTGGCTGCCCACTACATATAGCAGGGATAGCAGCGACTGGCTGCCCACTACATATAGCAGGGACTGGCTGCCCACTACATATAGCAGGGACTGGCTGCCCACTACATATAGCAGGGACTGGCTGCCCACTACATATAGCAGGGATAGCAGGGACTGGCTGCCCACTACATATAGCAGCGACTGGCTGCCCACTACATATAGCAGGGACTGGCTGCCCACTACATATAGCAGGGACTGGCTGCCCACTACATATAGCAGGGACTGGCTGCCCACTACATATAGCAGGGATAGCAGGGACTGGCTGCCCACTACATATAGCAGGGATAGCAGCGACTGGCTGCCCACTACATATAGCAGGGACTGGCTGCCCACTACATATAGCAGGGACTGGCTGCCCACTACATATAGCAGGGATAGCAGGGACTGGCTGCCCACTACATATAGCAGGGATAGCAGCGACTGGCTGCCCACTACATATAGCAGGGACTGGCTGCCCACTACATATAGCAGGGACTGGCTGCCCACTACATATAGCAGGGACTGGCTGCCCACTACATATAGCAGGGATAGCAGGGACTGGCTGCCCACTACATATAGCAGGGATAGCAGGGACTGGCTGACCACTACATATAGCAGCGACTGGCTGCCCACTACATATAGCAGGGACTGGGTGCCCACTACATATAGCAGGAACTGGCTGCCCACTACATATAGCAGGGACTGGCTGCCCACTACATTTTGCAGGGACTGGCTGCCCACTACATATAGCAGGGATAGCAGGGACTGGCTGCCCACTACATATAGCAGGGACTGGCTGCCCACTACATATAGCAGGGACTGGCTGCCCACTACATATTGCAGGGACTGGCTGCCCACTACATATAGCAGGGATAGCAGGGACTGGCTGCCCACTACATATAGCAGGGATAGCAGGGACTGGCTGCCCACTACATATAGCAGGGATAGCAGGGACTGGCTGCCCACTACATATAGCAGGGATAGCAGGGACTGGCTGCCCACTACATATAGCAGGGATAGCAGGGACTGGCTGCCCACTACATATAGCAGGGACTGGCTGCCCACTACATATAGCAGGGACTGGCTGCCCACTACATATAGCAGGGACTGGCTGCCCACTACATATAGCAGGGACTGGCTGCCCACTACATATAGAAGGGACTGGCTGCCCACTACATATAGCAGGGATAGCAGCGACTGGCTGCCCACTACATATAGCAGGGACTGGCTGCCCACTACATATAGCAGGGACTGGCTGCCCACTACATATAGCAGGGACTGGCTGCCCACTACATATAGCAGGGATAGCAGGGACTGGCTGCCCACTACATATAGCAGCGACTGGCTGCCCACTACATATAGCAGGGACTGGCTGCCCACTACATATAGCAGGGACTGGCTGCCCACTACATATAGCAGGGATAGCAGCGACTGGCTGCCCACTACATATAGCAGGGATAGCAGGGACTGGCTGCCCACTACATATAGCAGGGATAGCAGGGACTGGCTGCCCACTACATATAGCAGGGATAGCAGGGACTGGCTGCCCACTACATATAGCAGGGATAGCAGCGACTGGCTGCCCACTACATATAGCAGGGACTGGCTGCCCACTACATATTTAGCTGGGACTGGCTGCCCACTACATATAGCAGGGACTGGCTGCCCACTACATATAGCAGGGATAGCAGGGACTGGCTGCCCACTACATATAGCAGCGACTGGCTGCCCACTACATATAGCAGGGACTGGCTGCCCACTACATATAGCAGGGACTGGTTGCCCACTACATATAGCAGGGACTGGCTGCCCACTACATATAGCAGGGACTGGCTGCCCACTACATATAGCAGGGATAGCAGGGACTGGCTGCCCACTACATATAGCAGCGACTGGCTGCCCACTACATATAGCAGCGACTGGCTGCCCACTACATATAGCAGGGACTGGCTGCCCACTACATATAGCAGGGATAGCAGCGACTGGCTGCCCACTACATATAGCAGGGACTGGCTGCCCACTACATATAGCAGGGACTGGCTGCCCACTACATATAGCAGGGACTGGTTGCCCACTACATATAGCAGGGATAGCAGGGACTGGCTGCCCACTACATATAGCAGGGATAGCAGGGACTGGCTGCCCACTACATATAGCAGCGACTGGCTGCCCACTACATATAGCAGCGACTGGCTGCCCACTACATATAGCAGGAACTGGCTGCCCACTACATATAGCAGGGACTGGCTGCCCACTACATATAGCAGGGACTGGCTGCCCACTACATATAGCAGGGATAGCAGGGACTGGCTGCCCACTACATATAGCAGGGACTGGCTGCCCACTACATATAGCAGGGACTGGCTGCCCACTACATATAGCAGGGACTGGCTGCCCACTACATATAGCAGGGATAGCAGGGACTGGCTGCCCACTACATATAGCAGGGATAGCAGGGACTGGCTGCCCACTACATATAGCAGGGATAGCAGGGACTGGCTGCCCACTACATATAGCAGGGATAGCAGGGACTGGCTGCCCACTACATATAGCAGGGACTGGCTGCCCACTACATATAGCAGGGACTGGCTGCCCACTACATATAGCAGGGATAGCAGGGACTGGCTGCCCACTACATATAGCAGGGACTGGCTGCCCACTACATATAGCAGGGACTGGCTGCCCACTACATATAGCAGGGACTGGCTGCCCACTACATATAGCAGGGACTGGCTGCCCACTACATATAGCAGGGATAGCAGGGACTGGCTGCCCACTACATATAGCAGGGACTGGCTGCCCACTACATATAGCAGGGACTGGCTGCCCACTACATATAGCAGGGACTGGCTGCCCACTACATATAGCAGGGATAGCAGGGACTGGCTGCCCACTACATATAGCAGGGATAGCAGGGACTGGCTGCCCACTACATATAGCAGGGATAGCAGGGACTGGCTGCCCACTACATATAGCAGGGACTGGCTGCCCACTACATATAGCAGGGACTGGCTGCCCACTACATATAGCAGGGACTGGCTGCCCACTACATATAGCAGGGATAGCAGGGACTGGCTGCCCACTACATATAGCAGGGACTGGCTGCCCACTACATATAGCAGGGACTGGCTGCCCACTACATATAGCAGGGACTGGCTGCCCACTACATATAGCAGGGACTGGCTGCCCACTACATATAGCAGGGACTGGCTGCCCACTACATATAGCAGGGATAGCAGGGACTGGCTGCCCACTACATATAGCAGGGATAGCAGCGACTGGCTGCCCACTACATATAGCAGGGACTGGCTGCCCACTACATATAGCAGGGACTGGCTGCCCACTACATATAGCAGGGACTGGCTGCCCACTACATATAGCAGGGATAGCAGGGACTGGCTGCCCACTACATATAGCAGCGACTGGCTGCCCACTACATATAGCAGGGACTGGCTGCCCACTACATATAGCAGGGATAGCAGCGACTGGCTGCCCACTACATATAGCAGGGATAGCAGGGACTTGCTGCCCACTACATATAGCAGGGATAGCAGGGACTGGCTGCCCACTACATATAGCAGGGATAGCAGGGACTGGCTGCCCACTACATATAGCAGGGATAGCAGCGACTGGCTGCCCACTACATATAGCAGGGACTGGCTGCCCACTACATATAGCAGGGACTGGCTGCCCACTACATATAGCAGGGATAGCAGGGACTGGCTGCCCACTACATATAGCAGGGATAGCAGCGACTGGCTGCCCACTACATATAGCAGGGATAGCAGGGACTGGCTGCCCACTACATATAGCAGGGACTGGCTGCCCACTACATATAGCAGGGACTGGCTGCCCACTACATATAGCAGGGACTGGCTGCCCACTACATATAGCAGGGATAGCAGGGACTGGCTGCCCACTACATATAGCAGGGACTGGCTGCCCACTACATATAGCAGGGACTGGCTGCCCACTACATATAGCAGGGACTGGCTGCCCACTACATATAGCAGGGACTGGCTGCCCACTACATATAGCAGGGATAGCAGGGACTGGCTGCCCACTACATATAGCAGGGATAGCAGCGACTGGCTGCCCACTACATATAGCAGGGACTGGCTGCCCACTACATATAGCAGGGACTGGCTGCCCACTACATATAGCAGGGACTGGCTGCCCACTACATATAGCAGGGATAGCAGGGACTGGCTGCCCACTACATATAGCAGCGACTGGCTGCCCACTACATATAGCAGGGACTGGCTGCCCACTACATATAGCAGGGATAGCAGCGACTGGCTGCCCACTACATATAGCAGGGATAGCAGGGACTTGCTGCCCACTACATATAGCAGGGATAGCAGGGACTGGCTGCCCACTACATATAGCAGGGATAGCAGGGACTGGCTGCCCACTACATATAGCAGGGATAGCAGCGACTGGCTGCCCACTACATATAGCAGGGACTGGCTGCCCACTACATATAGCAGGGACTGGCTGCCCACTACATATAGCAGGGATAGCAGGGACTGGCTGCCCACTACATATAGCAGGGATAGCAGCGACTGGCTGCCCACTACATATAGCAGGGATAGCAGGGACTGGCTGCCCACTACATATAGCAGGGACTGGCTGCCCACTACATATAGCAGGGACTGGCTGCCCACTACATATAGCAGGGATAGCAGGGACTGGCTGCCCACTACATATAGCAGGGATAGCAGGGACTGGCTGCCCACTACATATAGCAGGGATAGCAGGGACTGGCTGCCCACTACATATAGCAGGGATAGCAGGGACTGGCTGCCCACTACATATAGCAGGGACTGGCTGCCCACTACATATAGCAGGGACTGGCTGCCCACTACATATAGCAGGGATAGCAGGGACTGGCTGCCCACTACATATAGCAGGGACTGGCTGCCCACTACATATAGCAGGGACTGGCTGCCCACTACATATAGCAGGGATAGCAGGGACTGGCTGCCCACTACATATAGCAGGGACTGGCTGCCCACTACATATAGCAGGGACTGGCTGCCCACTACATATAGCAGGGACTGGCCGCCCACTACATATAGCAGGGATAGCAGGGACTGGCTGCCCACTACATATAGCAGGGACTGGCTGCCCACTACATATAGCAGGGACTGGCTGCCCACTACATATAGCAGGGACTGGCTGCCCACTACATATTGCAGGGATAGCAGGGACTGGCTGCCCACTACATATAGCAGGGATAGCAGGGACTGGCTGCCCACTACATATAGCAGGGATAGCAGGGACTGGCTGCCCACTACATATAGCAGGGACTGGCTGCCCACTACATATAGCAGGGACTGGCTGCCCACTACATATAGCAGGGACTGGCTGCCCACTACATATAGCAGGGATAGCAGGGACTGGCTGCCCACTACATATAGCAGGGATAGCAGCGACTGGCTGCCCACTACATATAGCAGGGACTGGCTGCCCACTACATATAGCAGGGACTGGCTGCCCACTACATATAGCAGGGACTGGCTGCCCACTACATATAGCAGGGATAGCAGGGACTGGCTGCCCACTACATATAGCAGGGACTGGCTGCCCACTACATATAGCAGGGACTGGCTGCCCACTACATATAGCAGGGATAGCAGCGACTGGCTGCCCACTACATATAGCAGGGATAGCAGGGACTTGCTGCCCACTACATATAGCAGGGATAGCAGGGACTGGCTGCCCACTACATATAGCAGGGATAGCAGGGACTGGCTGCCCACTACATATAGCAGGGATAGCAGCGACTGGCTGCCCACTACATATAGCAGGGACTGGCTGCCCACTACATATAGCAGGGACTGGCTGCCCACTACATATAGCAGGGATAGCAGGGACTGGCTGCCCACTACATATAGCAGGGATAGCAGCGACTGGCTGCCCACTACATATAGCAGGGATAGCAGGGACTGGCTGCCCACTACATATAGCAGGGATAGCAGGGACTGGCTGCCCACTACATATAGCAGGGATAGCAGGGACTGGCTTCCCACTGGCTGCCCACTACATATAGCAGGGATGGCACTGGCTGCCCACTGGCTGCCCACTGGCTGCCCACTACATATAGCAGGGATGGGCTACTGGCTGCCCGCTGTTTTGTAGGCAATTTATTTTTTATTTTTTTACAAAATAATAATATGGACCTCAGTCGGGGTCTCGACTTCCTGTTGACAGTTAGAACGATAGAATACACAAGGTGCAATTTCTAAATGTGGTCGTGCATCAACAATCACTCAATTAGCGCAGTCAGCAAAAACCTTTTTTAGAATGGTAAGTTATTCTAGCGGCCAACTATCTAAACTTGTAGTAAGCAGGTTGAATTACCAACCAGCGTGGGGCCCATTGACCATCAGGTATCATACAGTGGGCTCCAAAATGACTGGTACCCCTGACCGGCAATGCACAAACAATACTTAAACAAATATAAACAATATAGTTATAGAGATGAACTCAAAATACCAACATGTTAGAAATGCTGTACTTTATTAATGTTCCAATGGAACCAACCAAAATCATACAATTATTTAATACAAAATACATTTAACCAAAATCAAGGTTTCATAATTATTGGCACTCCTCATTTAGTACTTAGTGCAACCAACTCTGGCAAGGATAACAGCATGGAGTCCTTTCCTGTAAATGTTTGACAAGGTTAAGGAACACATTTGGAGGGATTTTGGACCATTCCTCTAGGCAGATCCTTTCAAGATCCTTCACATTCTTGGGTTTGCGCTTATCAACTGCCCTCTTCCACTCAGCCCACAGGTATTCGATTGGATTGCGTGCCGGCGACTGAGCCAAGGCAGAACATTGATTTTGTTGTCACAGAACCATTTCTGTGTGGATCTTGAGGTATGTTTCGGGTCATTGCCTTGTTGGAGAGTCAACAACTCAGTTAAGACTCTTCACAACTCAGTTAAGACTCTTGACACCTCAGTTAAGACTCTTCACAACTCAGTTAAGACTCTTCACACCTCAGTTAAGACTCTTCACACCTTCATTCACACTTCAGTTAAGACTCTTCACACTTCAATTAAGACTCTTCACACCTCAGTTAAGACCCTTCACACCTCAGTTAAGACTCTTCACAACTCAGTTAAGACTCTTCACACCTTCATGCACACTTCAGTTAAGACTCTTCACACCTCAGTCAAGACTATTCACACCTCAGTTAAGACGCTTCACACCTTCATTCACACTTCAGTTAAGACTCTTCACACCTCAGTCAAGACTATTCACACCTCAATTAAGACTCTTCACACCTCAGTCAAGACCATTCACACCTCAGTCAAGACTATTCACACCTCAGTTAAGACTCTTCACACCTTCATTCACACTTCAGTTAAGACTCTTCACACCTCAGTCAAGACTATTCACACCTCAGTTAAGACTCTTCACACTTCAATTAAGACTCTTCACACCTCAGTTAAGACTCTTCACAACTCAGTTAAGACTCTTCACACCTTCATTCACACTTCAGTTAAGACTCTTCACACTTCAGTCAAGACTATTCACACCTCAGTTAAGACTTTTCACACCTCAGTTAAGACTTTTCACACCTCAGTTAAGACTCTTCACACCTCAGTTAAGACTCTTCACACCTCAGTTAAGACTCTTCACACCTCAGTCAAGACTATTCACACCTCAGTTAAGACTCTTCACACCTTCATTCACACTTCAGTCAAGACTATTCACACCTCAGTTAAGACCCTTCACACTTCAATTAAGACTCTTCACACCTCAGTTAAGACTCTTCACACCTCAGTTAAGACTCTTCACAACTCAGTTACGACTCTTCACACCTTCATTCACACCTCAGTTAAGACTCTTCACACCTCAGTTAAGACTCTTCACACCTCAGTTAAGACTCTTCACACCTCAGTTAAGACTCTTCACAACTCAGTTAAGACTCTTCACACCTTCATTCACACTTCAGTTAAGACTCTTCACACCTCAGTCAAGACTATTCACACCTCAGTTAAGACACTTCACACCTCAGTTAAGACTCTTCACACCTCAGTTAAGACTCTTCACACCTCAGTTAAGACGCTTCACACCTCAGTTAAGATCTTCCTCGTCCTCTTCACATTGACCTAGGCACAGTAGGTACAGCAAGGTTAGTCTAGATAGAAGGTGCAGGCCAAGCAAAGTAATATATCATATTAAGCAGACATTTTTATTCAAAGGGACTTACAGTCATGCGTGCAACTATAGAGTATTTATCTAGCCTCATTGAAGGACCCTTCGGTCTCCACTCCAGAGAGTCTTCCATCTACATCCTCTAAGAAGGCTTTCCTTAGTGTTCATACTGTTTACATCAAACTCACAGGAAATTAACAATCACAAGAACACACGTCTTACCTTTTATTCTCTTCTGTGATGTTTCCAAGAGAATCCTCGTCAATGCCTGCTGTCTGCTCTAATGAGAGATTCCTGCTCCTAGTGCTCAGACTGCAGCCTTTGTAAATGATACTGTCCTGTCTACATCTAATGGTAGATACTACTGTCCTGTCTATATCTAATGGTAGATACTACTGTCCTGTCTACATCTAATGGTAGATACTACTGTCCTGTCTACATCTAATGGTAGATACTACTGTCCTGTCTATATCTAATGGTAGATACTACTGTCCTGTCTACATCTAATGGTAGATACTACTGTCCTGTCTACATCTAATGGTAGATACTACTATCCTGTCTACATCTAATGGTAGATACTACTGTCCTGTCTATATCTAATGGTAGATACTACTGTCCTGTCTACATCTAATGGTAGATACTACTCTCCTGTCTACATCTAATGGTAGATACTACTGTCCTGTCTACATCTAATGGTAGATACTACTGTCCTGTCTACATCTAATGGTAGATACTACTGTCCTGTCTACATCTAATGGTAGATACTACTGTCAAGTCTACATCTAATGGTAGATACTACTGTCAAGTCTACATCTAATGGTAGATACTACTGTCCTGTCTATATCTAATGGTAGATACTACTGTCCTGTCTATATCTAATGGTAGATACTACTGTCCTGTCTACATCTAATGGTAGATACTACTGTACTGTCTACATCTAATGGTAGATACTACTGTCCTGTCTACATCTAATGGTAGATACTACTGTCCTGTCTACATCTAATGGTAGATACTACTGTCAAGTCTACATCTAATGGTAGATACTACTGTCAAGTCTACATCTAATGGTAGATACTACTGTCAAGTCTACATCTAATGGTAGATACTACTGTCCTGTCTACATCTAATGGTAGATACTACTGTCCTGTCTACATCTAATGGTAGATACTACTGTCCTGTCTACATCTAATGGTAGATACTACTGTCAAGTCTACATCTAATGGTAGATACTACTGTCAAGTCTACATCTAATGGTAGATACTACTGTCCTGTCTATATCTAATGGTAGATACTACTGTCCTGTCTATATCTAATGGTAGATACTACTGTCCTGTCTACATCTAATGGTAGATACTACTGTACTGTCTACATCTAATGGTAGATACTACTGTCCTGTCTACATCTAATGGTAGATACTACTGTCCTGTCTACATCTAATGGTAGATACTACTGTCAAGTCTACATCTAATGGTAGATACTACTGTCAAGTCTACATCTAATGGTAGATACTACTGTCCTGTCTATATCTAATGGTAGATACTACTGTCCTGTCTACATCTAATGGTAGATACTACTGTCAAGTCTACATCTAATGGTAGATACTACTG
Organism: Oncorhynchus mykiss; assembly: GCF_057628025.1. Taxonomy (NCBI): domain Eukaryota; kingdom Metazoa; phylum Chordata; class Actinopteri; order Salmoniformes; family Salmonidae; genus Oncorhynchus; species Oncorhynchus mykiss. The sequence goes on along the minus strand of NC_143025.1, from coordinate 87,972,546 downwards.
TACTGTCTACATCTAATGGTAGATACTACTGTCCTGTCTACATCTAATGGTAGATACTACTGTCCTGTCTACATCTAATGGTAGATACTACTGTCCTGTCTACATCTAATGGTAGATACTACTGTCCTGTCTATATCTAATGGTAGATACTACTGTCAAGTCTACATCTAATGGTAGATACTACTGTCCTGTCTATATCTAATGGTAGATACTACTGTCCTGTCTATATCTAATGGTAGATACTACTGTCCTGCCTACATCTAATGGTAGATACTACTGTCCTGTCTATGTCTAATGGTAGATACTACTGTCCTGGGGGTATGACCTGGTCTCCACAATCACCCAACCTCAACCCAACTGAGATGGTTTGGGATAAGTTGGACTGCAGAGTGAAGGAAAAGCAGCCAACAAGTGTCCAGCATATATGTGTGAACTCCTTCAAGACTGTTGGAAAAGCATTCCTCATGGAGCTGATTGAGAGAATGCCAAGAGTGTGCAAAGCTGTCATCAAGGCAAAGGGTGGCTACTTTGAAGAACCTCAAATATACAATGTTTTGTTTAGCACTTTTTTGGTTACTACATGATTCCATATGTATTATTTAATAGTTTTGACGTCTTCACTATCATTCTACAATGTAGAAAATAGTAAAAATAAAGAAAAAACCCTTGAATGAGTAGGCGTGTCCAAACATTTGACTGGTACTGTGTGTATATATATATTTACCCTCAGGACAGTGTGTAATGTTGTCTCCTCTTCTTCTTCTCTCTAGGTACTACTCTGTCCTCTACCCTCAGGACAGTGTGTAATGCTGTCTCCTCTTCTTCTTCTCTCTAGGTACTACTCTGTCCTCTACCCTCAGGACAGTGTGTAATGCTGTCTCCTCTTCTTCTTCTCTCTTAGGTACTACTCTGTCCTCTACCCTCAGGACAGTGTGTAATGTTGTCTCCTCTTCTTCTTCTCTCTTAGGTACTACTCTGTCCTCTACCCTCAGGACAGTGTGTAATGCTGTCTCCTCTTCTTCTTCTCTCTTAGGTACTACTCTGTCCTCTACCCTCAGGACAGTGTGTAATGCTGTCTCCTCTTCTTCTTCTCTCTTAGGTACTACTCTGTCCTCTACCCTCAGGACAGTGTGTAATGCTGTCTCCTCTTCTTCTTCTCTCTTAGGTACTACTCTGTCCTCTACCCTCAGGACAGTGTGTAATGTTGTCTCCTCTTCTTCTTCTCTCTAGGTACTACTCTGTCCTCTACCCTCAGGACAGTGTGTAATGCAGTCTCCTCTTCTTCTTCTCTCTAGGTACTACTCTGTCCTCTACCCTCAGGACAGTGTGTAATGCTGTCTCCTCTTCTTCTTCTCTCTTAGGTACTACTCTGTCCTCTACCCTTAGGACAGTGTGTAATGCTGTCTCCTCTTCTTCTTCTCTCTTAGGTACTACTCTGTCCTCTACCCTCAGGACAGTGTGTAATGCTGTCTCCTCTTCTTCTTCTCTCTTAGGTACTACTCTGTCCTCTACCCTTAGGACAGTGTGTAATGCTGTCTCCTCTTCTTCTTCTCTCTTAGGTACTACTCTGTCCTCTACCCTCTGGAGAGGAAGATCTCAGACGCCAAGTCACGTGACCTGGTTATCTACATCTGGATCCACGCCACCATCGCCAGCGTGCCCGTGTTCGCCGTCACCAACGTTACCGACGTGTACGCTACCTTGTCATGCTCCGACGCCCGCGCACGCTCCTTGGGTCACATGGTCTACGTGGTGATCTACAACGTAACCACGGTGGTTACATTTACATTGTGATCATTTATCAGTCGGTTTTTATCCAGCCAGTGAATTACAATCATTGCAAGTAATAAAAAAAACACAGTTTTTCGGCTCGCCAGTGTTTAGTAACAAAATAGAAGTATGAGTGCTACCCTCTTAGAAAAAAAATATGTTCTCGCGAACATTTAAGGATTCTTTGGCTGTTCCCATATGAGAACTGTTTGAATAACTCTTTTTTTTGTTCCAGAACCCTCTATGGTTCTACCTGGAACCAAAAATGGTTATCCTATGGGGACAACCGAAGAACCCTTTTTAGAACCAAATTTTTTTCTAAGAGTGTTGGTGCAGGAAAGACAACAGTACAACAGTTGTTGTGTTTTTAATTGCATTTTATTTTTAGGTGATCCTCCCCCTGGCGGTTGTCTTCCTGTTCATGGTTCTGATTCGCCGAGCCCTTAGCGCCAGCCAGAAGAAGAAGGTGATTATTGCAGCGTTGAGAACCCCTCAGAACTCCATCTCTATTCCGTACGTGTCGCAGCGCGAGGCTGAGCTACACGCTACATTACTAGCTGTCGTTTTAGCCTTCTCGGCCTGTAGCGCCCCCTATGGGGCGTTGGTGGTATACCGCACTCTTCTCGGGGACGGTGAGGAATTGTCTCCTTCTCTCTACCTCACAGCCATCTGGCTGCCAAAGGTGTCTCTCCTCACCAACCCTCTGCTGTTTCTGACGGTGAACCGCACGGCCAGGCAGTGCCTTTTGGATGTTTTAGCCCGGGTCCACAGACGCTACAGCCGGCGTAACGTAGTCAGCACTGGGGCCCTGGGGCTAGGGGGCGAGGGAGGGCTGGAGGGGTCGGCTCAGGCCGGGAGCCAGCTCCTGGAGATGTTTAATATCGGACAGCAGCAGATCTTTAGGCCGACCGATGAAGAGGACGAGGAGGAGGTAGAGAATGAGATACCTTCGTTAGGGTCAGGAGGTGGTGGGGGTTGTTTGCAACCCAAAGAGAACCACCTTGGCGGGGGTAGACTAGGGGGACACAAAGGGAAGATGGTTCTACAGAAAGAGACCCAACCAATCAGAGAGAGTGTCCTAGTGACTAAAGAACCTCCTCTCATATTGCCCAAAGTCTCCCCTGCCCCTGTCCACGCCTGCTCTTACACCTCCTCATCACAGGTGGCGCCAGCGACCCCCACAGAGCCTGACAACGCCACCCAGTTTGGGTTCGGTCCATTCGAGCTGCCGCCCCAGTGGCTGCCGGAGACCAGGAACAGTAAAAAGAGGCTCCTCCCACCGCTGGGGAACACCCCAGAGGAACTGATCCAGACCAAACAGCCACGCCCACGGCCAGAACGACGAATCAGCAGGAACAACAAGGTCAGCAACTTTCCCGTTGTCGACCCTTAAACTACCCTGTCCGTTGACCTTTGAACCTATGATCCCTGATGACAGCTATGGCTGGAGGTCAGCCAGAGGAGTATTCCACTGACGGAGCGTAATGAGAACAGCAATACACCTTTTCCTTTTTCTATCAAGTTCTTTGATACATTTTATGTCAATGACTGGATACAAAGTCAATGGAGGAAATCTGACCAACCACCTGACCACCACCTGACCAACCACCTGACCAGTCACCTGACCAACCACCTGACCAGTCACCTGACCAACCACCTGACCAACCACCTGACCAGTCACCTGACCAACCACCTGACCAGTCACCTGACCAGTCACCTGACCAACCACCTGACCAGTCACCTGACCAACCACCTGACCAACCACCTGACCAGTCACCGGACCAACCACCTGACCAACCACCTGACCAACCACCTGACCAGTCACCTGACCAGTCACCTGACCAACCACCTGACCAACCACCTGACCAACCACCTAACCAACCACCTGTAAGAGAAAGCAGGGATATACAACTCTAGAGCTAGATGAGTCTGTCTCAGATGATTCTCCCTGTCGTGTAATGTATACATTTTATGTCAATGACTGGTGAGATTTTAGAAAGTCCCCACTGGAACACCAAATAGCCCAAGTCTAAAGACCAAAGTCACGTTTTTCTGAAGACATGGATTTTTACCCTGGTTTCGATGTTCTCTCTTTTTTTCTTGTTCTATCTTTCCAATAAATATTTTCACTTGATTTGTACTGGTACTGCTAACAGAGCAGATAAAACCTTTTCAACTGATTTCTACTGGTACTGCTAGCAGAGCAGATAAAACCTTTTCAACTGATTTCTACTGGTACTGCTAGCAGAGCAGATAAAACCTTTTCAACTGATTTCTACTGGTACTGCTAGCAGAGCAGATAAAACCTTTTCAACTGATTTCTACTGGTACTGCTAGCAGAGCAGATAAAACCTTTTCAACTGATTTCTACTGGTACTGCTAGCAGAGCAGATAAAACCTTTTCAACTGATTTCTACTGGTACTGCTAGCAGAGCAGATAAAACCTTTTCAACTGATTTCTAATTAGCACAACCAATTTAATCTAGTTGATTTTGATGAGTTTGGCAATGATGTATTGAACATACAGTACATGCATTCGATTCCTGCAATGCCACATTTACATTGTGATTGACATGGAGAATTGAGTCACACGAACACTGGATGAATCTTAGATTCTGGGTGAGACATTGACATTTTTCCATAAACATAAACATCTTCTAACGTGATTAAACTGTCATCATCAAGTCTTAAATAATGAATGAGTTTCTGTATCAAACCTTTCACTTGTCTCCATAGCGATGTTATTTTCTCTTGTTGTTTTTCATCAAAAGGAACCAGCAATATTTCATTTTGAGAAATCTATCAAGCCTTGAGCTGTAGCTGTCCCTATGTGGGCTTCATTTTTTATTCCATATTATTTTGAGTTTATTTTCTATGGTAGAACATGTCTCTTCAGATCTATTGAAAACCATTCCTTTCCAACGCCAATCCTTTGTAGTACAGACAGTGACTGAAACATTCAATGAAATTAATGACATGATAAGTGCAATTGTACAGTTTGCAAATATATAGTATAAAATAACTTTGGATTAACTGAGTTTATATGATCCTCATGTTCTGTTTATATTCTATTATAAAACTCTTCTAAAACAGTGTTACTCAACCTCAGATTCCTGGACCGGGCCTGGTCCGTGGGATACTGCTTTATGGTACCCTGAGATGTTCGAGTGCTAGTTTTGATGGAAGCAGCACCCCAGGTACCCTGAGATGTTAGAGTGCTAGTTTTGATGGAAGCAGCACCCCAGGTACCCTGAGATGTTCGAGTGCTAGTTTTGATGAAAGTGGCACCCCAGGTACCCTGAGATGTTCGAGTGCTAGTTTTGATGGAAGCAGCACCCCAGGTACCCTGAGATGTTAGAGTGCTAGTTTTGATGGAAGCAGCACCCCAGGTACCCTGAGATGTTCGAGTGCTAGTTTTGATGAAAGTGGCACCCCAGGTACCCTGAGATGTTCGAGTGCTAGTTCTGATGGAAGACGCACCCCAGGTACCCTGAGATGTTAGAGTGCTAGTTTTGATGGAAGCAGCACCCCAGGTACCCTGAGATGTTAGAGTGCTAGTTTTGATGGAAGCAGCACCCCAGGTACCCTGAGATGTTCGAGTGCTAGTTTTGATGGAAGCAGCACCCCAGGTACCCTGAGATGTTTTTGTGCTAGTTTTGATGTAAGCAGCACCCCAGGTACCCTGAGATGTTCGAGTGCTAGTTTTGATGGAAGCAGCACCCCAGGTACCCTGAGATGTTCGAGTGCTAGTTTTGATGGAAGCAGCACCCCAGGTACCCTGAGATGTTCGAGTGCTAGTTTTGATGGAAGCAGCACCCCAGGAGGATTAAAACATAGTTTGCCAGTCCTAGCCTGGTCTCAGATATCAACACCATCTCTCAAAACAATGAGTGACAAGGACTTGTTGGCATTTTTAGCAAAAACAGACTGGAATACAGACCCTGTTAAAAACAGATTGAGAAACACTCATCTAAAAAGGGCCTTCGGTTGTAGATGGTCAGTCCAAAATGTCAGCTTATGTCCTATATTGTGCACTACTTTTTACCAGAGCACTATGGGCCCTGGTTAAAAGTAGTGCACTATAAAGGGAATAGGGTGCCATAGGGCCCTGGTTAAAAGTAGTGCACTATAAAGGGAATAGGGTACCATTTAGGACACAACCCCTGAAGAGAGTCTGATGTGACTAATTGAGGGAGAAAGGGTTCTGTGTGATTAGTTCTCCTACAAAAAAACCTCAATGGATCAATCCTATTGACTCTACAGAGACGCTGCAGATCAATGCCCAGACTGCTCCATTTACGACACACTGAATGGTATAATTGAGCAATAAGGCACGAGGTTTTGCGATATGCGGCCAATATACCACGGCTAAAGGCTGTTCTTATTCACGATGCAATGCGGCGTGCCTGGATACAGCCCTTAGCCGTGTTATATTGGCCATATACCACAAACCCCCGAGGTGCCTTATTGCTATTATAAACTGGTTACCAATGTAATTAGAGCAGTAAAAATAAATGTTTTGTCATACCTGTGGTATACAGTGATATACCACGACTTTGAGCCTATCAGCATTTAGGGCTCGAACCACCCGGTTTATAATTAATAATGAACCTCTGATAAATTTGAAATTAATATAGGCCTAATGAAAGTCTTTTGCTTAGTAGATAATGTCAGATTTCATTTATAACCCTTATATAAAGATATTTTATTCAAACGTTCAAACCACAAGGTTTACAAAGATCGTGTCTAACTGATGTAGTTTGTCGTTTTTTTTTCGTTTCAATTGTTATTTTTTTTCCTGATGATGGTCACGGACAGGTTTACACTGAGTGTACAAAACATTAGGAACAACTTCCTAATATTGAGTTGCATCCCTTTTCGACCTCAGAACAGCCTCAATTCATCGGGACATGGGACTCTACAAGGTGTGGAAAGCGTTCCACAGGGATGCTGGCCCCATGTTGACTCCAATGCTTCCCACAGTTGTATCAATTTTGCTGGATGTTCTTTGGGTGGTGAACCATTCTTGATACACACAGGACACCGTTGAGCCTGAAATACTCAGCAGCGTTGCTGTTCTTGACACATTCAAACCGGTGCGCCCTGGCACCTACTACCATACCCAGTACAAAGGCACTTAAACATTTTGTCTTGCCCATTCACCCTCTGAATGGCACACATACACAATCCATGTCTCAATTGTCTCAAGGCTTAACAATCCTTCTTTAACCCTGTCTCCTCCCCTTTCATCTGCACTGACTGAAGTGGATTTAACAGGTGACATCCATAAGGGATCACAGCTTTCACCTGGATTCACCTGGTCAGTCACTAGCTAGGTTTCCATCCAATTGGTGACATATTTTCATGTGAATACTCATAAAGAAGACATGTGAATACTCATAAAGAAGACATGTGAATACTCATAAAGAAGACATGTGAATACTCATAAATAAAACATGTGAATACTCATAAAGAAGACATGTGAAAACTCATAAAGAAGACATGTGAATACTCATAAAGAAGACATGTGAAAACTCATAAAGAAAACATGTGAATACTCATAAATAAAACATGTGAATACTCATAAAGAAGACATGTGAATACTCATAAATAAAACATGTGAATACTCATAAAGAAGACATGTGAATACTCATAAATAAAACATGTGAATACTCATAAAGAAGACATGTGAATACTCATAAAGAAGACATGTGAATACTCATAAATAAAACATGTGAATACTCATAAAGAAGACATGTGAATACTCATAAATAAAACATGTGAATACTCATAAAGAAGACATGTGAATACTCATAAATAAAACATGTGAATACTCATAAAGAAGACATGTGAATACTCATAAATAAAACATGTGAATACTCATAAAGAAGACATGTGAATACTCATAAATAAAACATGTGAATACTCATAAAGAAGACATGTGAAAACTCATAAAGAAGACATGTGAATACTCATAAATAAAACATGTGAATACTCATAAATAAAACATGCACATTTTCCACCAGTGATGTGTTTCCACCAAATTGACTTTTTTTTTCTCATACAAAAATGCACTTTTTCGCTTAAGTTTTCATGTATCAGGCAAATATCTCTAATATATTATATTCATCGTATTAATTTACATCAATATTTTTTACCACCATTTATCACATAATTAATTTTACTAACACAAAAAAGATCTCACCATTTTGTACGGAATAAATTATCTATTGGCGTTCATGAAAACGGTCCGCAAACTTCCTGTTTCCATTACGGCTGTCATTAGTTTTGTTATATACTGTATGACGTACCTCACATAACATCTGTGGATGGAATTGGGGTTTACGTCATGAAAAGAGCAGGTGTTGCTAATGTTTTCTACACTCAGTTTATATATTCTGTCATTAGTTTTGTTATATACTGTATGACGTTCCTCACATAACATCTGTGGATGGAATTGTGGTTTACGTCATGAAAATCAAATCAAATTTATTTATATAGCCCTTCGTACATCAGCTGATATCTCAAAGTGCTGTACAGAAACCCAGCCTAAAACCCCAAACAGCAAGCAATGCAGGTGTAGAAGCACGGTGGCTAGGAAAAACTCCCTAGAAAGGCCAAAACCTAGGAAGAAACCTAGAGAGGAACCAGGCTATGTGGCGTGGCCAGTCCTCTTCTGGCTGTGCCGGGTGGAGATTATAACAGAACATGGCCAAGATGTTCAAATGTTCATAAATGACCAGCATGGTCCAATAATAACAAGGCAGAACAGTTGAAATTGGAGCAGCAGCACGGCCAGGTGGACTGGGGACAGCTGAGCAGGTGTTGCTAATGTTTTCTACACTCAGTGTATATATTCTGTCATTAATTTTGTTGTATACTGTATGACGTTCCTCACATAACATCTGTGGATGGAATTGTGGTTTACGTCATGAAAAGAGCAGGTGTTGTTAATGTTTTCTCCACTCGGTGTATATGCTGTCAAGTATGTCAAAATAAGAAAATGATAGTCATGTTTTGGCTGTAATGTTTTCGTTACAGCACCAAGTAATCTACGTCATCAATGAAAACCACCCATTGTATCCAGAGGTGTAAAGTATTTAAGTAAAAACACTTTAAAGTACTAATTAAGTCATTTTTTTTTGGGGGGGGGGGGGGGGGTTTGTACTTTACTATTTATATTTGTTGACTACTTTTACTTCACTACATTCCTAAAGAAAATAAATGTACTTTTTTACTCTCTACATTTTCCCTGACAGCCAAAATAATTCGTTACATTACACTAAGTTTGTAAATGATGTATGAGTTTTGGTATGTGCCCCTGGTTATCCATAAATTAAAAATAAAATAAAAAATAAAATTGTGCCGTCTGGTTTGCTTAATATAAGGAATTTATACTTTTACGTTTACTTTCGATACTTAAAAGTATATTTGAGCAAGTACACTTACTTTTGATACAGAAAGTATATTTAAAAACAAATACTTTTAGACTTTTGCTGTAGTAGTATTTTACTGCGTGACTCACTTTTACTTGAGCCATTTCCTGTTAAGGCAGCTTTGGTTTGAGTCAAGTATGACAATTGGGTACTTTTTTTCCACCACTGTATCTTCCCTGTTCCCCTGATATCAAAAACGCGAAAGTCATAGAAAGCTCTGTAGTGACGTAACGTTTTCTTTCAATTAACTTCAGAGAGAAGGTATACACACCAACCCAGCACGTCTTCACATGTTTGTTAAGCCCGTGACCCCACCTCCGTCCCTCATTGGTTTTCCCCACAATGCACTATGCTCTCTGCTATCTCCTTTGGAGAGGTTCAATCTATAAGTACACCCTCGCCTCGGCTGCCGTCAACATTATGCAGTGGACCACAGATAATGACTACAGCACCACACCGGGGGGTGAATTTTACGTTACCAGTGTTAAGAAGTTTTGTCCTTCCAGGGAATCAAATCCTATAAGTGCTTCAGATAGTCATTGTATTTGCTAGGGATCCCTACTGTCAAGGCAGTAGCTACTCTTCCCGAGGTCCCAACACACCAAACCACCCACATTACATAGAACACAAGAGATTAAACAGTGAACTATGTTTGTACTGAATGAGCTAAAGATGAAACAGTACATCATATAACATCCCTACAACACCACATTAACCACAACACAGCATGTTCAATACCACCAGACAACAAGATCACGATGTGTGTGTCTGTACCTCTGTATGTTTCTCTTCAGTACAGAATGGCAGAGATAGACATTGCCTTATCAGCTTTCACCTGAGGGTCAGCCAGATATCACTCAACCAGTTTATACCTGAGGGTCAGACATACCTTAACCACCAAAACATGTTATAACCACCAGAACATGTTATAACCACCAGAACATGTTATAACCACTAGAACATGTTATAACCACCAGAACATGTTATAACCACCAGAACATGTTATAACCACTAGAACATGTTATAACCACCAGAACATGTTATAACCACCAGAACATGTTATAACCACCAGAACATGTTATAACCACCAGAACATGTTATAACCATCAGAACATGTTATAACCACCAGAACATGTTATAACCATCAGAACATGTTATAACCACCAGAACATGTTAACCACCAGAACATGTTATAACCACCAGAACATGTTAACCACCAGAACATGTTAACCATCAGAACATGTTATAACCATCAGAACATGTTATAACCTCGTAAGCCTTGTTTAATGGTTTGATACATTACTAATAGTTGATGGAGCATGAAGGTAATAAGCCTATTTTTATCCTGTGGGTTGGTGGGGTGCAGGAGTTCAGCCCCCTTGCGTGGGGTGCAGGAGTTCAACCCCCTTGTGTGGGGTGCAGGAGTTCAGACCCCCTGTGTGAGGTGCAGTAGCTCAGACCCCCTGTGTGGGGTGCAGGAGTTCAGACCCCCTGTGTGGGGTGCAGGAGTTCAGACCCCTGCTGCTTCATTGAATTCAATTATTGCTTCTCTTCTCCGATAGAGAAAAGATTCCAAGATTTAGAGATTCTGAGATTCCGAGATTTTCTCCAGCTTCCAAGTGGAGAGGCAATGTGGGCTTTGAATAGCAAGCCTGTTACGATATGTTGCACCTCAATGGGATTTCAGCTTTTAAAAAATTATTACTCATATTTAAAAAAAATGTTACTCATATTTCACGTAAAATGTTTTGGGGGGGGGGGTGTTTCTGTGTGCTAAATGACCTCCGTATAAGTTTCAAAAGCAGCGGTATTTAGTCTAGACCGAGTGTGCGACTACTCTGAAGCTTACTGCATACGTAAGAAGTCTTAATGTACATTCCTAGGAAAAAGGAATTGACCTCTTCAGACTTTTACTTAAGACGTGTGTTTTAACCCTGGTATTCTCGGTTCTAGAGTTATTAATTTAACAGCAACGTAATGTTTTGAATTGAAGACAGATCAATATTTCTTCATTTGGTTCACCGTTAGTATGTGTGACATGGAGAAATACGACTGCAACTGTAATAGTGGAACTGGGACCAAGTTTCCACACCTCTACACCTGCCAGAAAACTGAAGAAAAAACAGGTGTAGCTAATCCTCTTTGGAGTCACGGAGGAAGACTTAGACTGAGAAGAAGAAGCACATGACCAGCTCTGAAAACAGAGAACCAAGAGAACAAAGTACCTGTTTGTTAAAAAGAGTTTGGCGGATTTTATTTTCTACGCAGCCGTTGTCGTCAATGTGGTTATCCTTTGTGTCATCATAGACGTCGTTGGCACTTGCAGCCCCACAGGTCGTGGGTTCGATTCCCAATGGGGTCACCCATATGTAAACATCTAAGCATGCATGATTTTAAGTCGCTTTGGATTGTATCATTTGCTTAATTGCATCTATTATATTTTCATTGTCATCACCATCATCATCATCACCAACACCCTCCTCCTCCTCCTCATCCTCTTCACCACCATCATCATCCTCCTCCTCATCCTCTTCACCACCATCATCATCCTCCTCCTCCTCCTCATCATCATCACCAACACCCTCCTCCTCCTCCTCATCCTCTTCACCACCATCATCATCATCATCATCATCCTCCTCATCATCATCACCAACACCCTCCTCCTCCTCCTCATCATCACCAACACCCTCCTCCTCCTCCTCCTCCTCTTCACCACCATCATCATCCTCCTCCTCCTCCTCCTCCTCCTCCTCCTCATCATCATCACCAACACCCTCCTCCTCCTCCTCCTCCTCCTCCTCATCATCATCACCAACACCCTCCTCCTCCTCCTCATCCTCTTCACCATCATCATCATCCTCCTCCTCATCATCATCCTTCTTCCCCTTCTTTCCTTCCTCCAGCTGTTTACCAATTGCACATAACAAAAATGAATGTCTTTCCCATGCCTTGAATAATTCTGCTGTTGAATTGATTGAACGTTATTTGATCATACAGTACCCCCACAGCCATATTGCTTGGTGTATTGGGGGGGGGGGGGAAAGTGGACTACATGTTATATGATCACATTTCTTCAGCAATTGCTTGGTTTATTATGGCCTACTGCTCATGTGTCTGCACTGCATACTTCTTGATTAGGAAGGGATTTGGTGTGGTGGCCAAATCCCCAACCCCCCCAGCACCATTAACTCTAGAGCAGTGGAGAAGGATTTCCAGTTATTAAACTGAGCTGAGAAACTGTCCTGAGAAAACACTGCTGCAGTCTGCTGAAGTCACCACGGCCCTAAAGTGGCCTGCTTCCTCATGGCCCTAAAGCAGCCTGTTTCCTCACGGCCCTAAAGCAGCCTGCCTCCTCACGGCCCTAAAGCAACCTGTTTCCTCACGTCCCTAAAGCAGCCTGTTTCCTCACAGTCCTAAAGCAGCCTGTTTCCTCACAGTCCTAAAGCAGCCTGTTTCCTGACGGCCCTAAAGCAGCCTGTTTCCTCACAGCCCTAAAGCAGCCTGTTTCCTCACAGTCCTAAAGCAGCCTGTTTCCTCACGGCCCTAAAGCAGCCTGTTTCCTCACAGCCCTAAAGCAGCCTGTTTCCTCACGGCCCTAAAGCAGCCTGCTTCCTCACGTCCCTAAAGCAGCCTGTTTCCTCACAGCCCTAAAGCAGCCTGTTTCCTCATGTCCCTAAAGCAGCCTGTTTCCTCACAGCCCTAAAGCAGCCTGTTTCCTCACGTCCCTAAAGCAGCCTGTTTCCTCACGTCCCTAAAGCAGCCTGTTTCCTCACAGCCCTAAAGCAGCCTGCTTCCTCACGTCCCTAAAGCAGCCTGTTTCCTCACAGCCCTAAAGCAGCCTGTTCCCTCACGTCCCTAAAGCAGCCTGTTTCCTCACAGCCCTAAAGCAGCCTGCTTCCTCACGTCCCTAAAGCAGCCTGTTTCCTCACAGCCCTAAAGCAGCCTGTTTCCTCACAGTCCTAAAGCAGCCTGTTTCCTCACAGTCCTAAAGCAGCCTGTTTCCTCACAGCCCTAAAGCAGCCTGTTTCCTCACAGTCCTAAAGCAGCCTGTTTCCTCACAGTCCTAAAGCAGCCTGTTTCCTCACAGCCCTAAAGCAGCCTGTTTCCTCACAGTCCTAAAGCAGCCTGTTTCCTCACGTCCCTAAAGCAGCCTGTTTCCTCACAGCCCTAAAGCAGCCTGTTTCCTCACAGTCCTAAAGCAGCCTGTTTCCTCACAGTCCTAAAGCAGCCTGTTTCCTCACAGCCCTAAAGCAGCCTGCTTCCTCACAGTCCTAAAGGAGCCTGTTTCCTCACAGCCCTAAAGCAGCCTGTTTCCTCACAGTCCTAAAGCAGCCTGTTTCCTCACGGTCCTAAAGCAGCCTGTTTCCTTACAGCCCTAAAGCAGCCTGTTTCCTCATGGTCCTAAAGCAGCCTGTTTCCTCACAGTCCTAAAGCAGCCTGTTTCCTCACAGCCCTAAAGCAGCCTGTTTCCTCACAGCCCTAAAGCAGCCTGTTTCCTCACGGTCCTAAAGCAGCCTGTTTCCTCACAGCCCTAAAGCAGCCTGTTTCCTCATGGCCCTAAAGCAGCCTGTTTCCTCATGGCCCTAAAGCAGCCTGTTTCCTCACGTCCCTAAAGCAGCCTGTTTCCTCACAGCCCTAAAGCAGCCTGTTTCCTCACAGCCCTAAAGCAGCCTGTTTCCTCACAGCCCTAAAGCAGCCTGTTTCCTCACAGCCCTAAAGCAGCCTGTTTCCTCACAGCCCTAAAGCAGCCTGTTTCCTCACAGTCCTAAAGCAGCCTGTTTCCTCACAGTCCTAAAGCAGCCTGCTTCCTCACGTCCCTAAAGCATCCTGTTTCCTCACAGCCCTAAAGCAGCCTGTTCCCTCACGTCCCTAAAGCAGCCTGTTTCCTCACAGCCCTAAAGCAGCCTGTTTCCTCACGTCCCTAAAGCAGCCTGTTTCCTCACAGCCCTAAAGCAGCCTGTTTCCTCACAGTCCTAAAGCAGCCTGTTTCCTCACAGCCCTAAAGCAGCCTGTTTCCTCATGGTCCTAAAGCAGCCTGTTTCCTCACAGTCCTAAAGCAGCCTGTTTCCTCACAGCCCTAAAGCAGCCTGCTTCCTCACAGCCCTAAAGCAGCCTGTTTCCTCACAGCCCTAAAGCAGCCTGTTTCCTCACAGCCCTAAAGCAGCCTGTTTCCTCACAGCCCTAAAGCAGCCTGTTTCCTCACAGTCCTAAAGCAGCCTGTTTCCTCACAGTCCTAAAGCAGCCTGTTTCCTCACAGCCCTAAAGCAGCCTGTTTCCTCACAGTCCTAAAGCAGCCTGTTTCCTCACAGTCCTAAAGCAGCCTGTTTCCTCACAGCCCTAAAGCAGCCTGTTTCCTCACAGTCCTAAAGCAGCCTGTTTCCTCACAGTCCTAAAGCAGCCTGTTTCCTCACAGTCCTAAAGCAGCCTGTTTCCTCACAGTCCTAAAGCAGCCTGTTTCCTCACAGCCCTAAAGCAGCCTGTTTCCTCACGTCCCTAAAGCAGCCTGTTTCCTCACAGCCCTAAAGCAGCCTGTTTCCTCACAGTCCTAAAGCAGCCTGTTTCCTCACAGTCCTAAAGCAGCCTGATTCCTCACAGCCCTAAAGCAGCCTGCTTCCTCACAGTCCTAAAGCTGCCTGTTTCCTCACAGCCCTAAAGCAGCCTGTTTCCTCACAGTCCTAAAGCAGCCTGTTTCCTCACGGTCCTAAAGCAGCCTGTTTCCTCACAGCCCTAAAGCAGCCTGTTTCCTCATGGTCCTAAAGCAGCCTGTTTCCTCACAGTCCTAAAGCAGCCTGTTTCCTCACAGCCCTAAAGCAGCCTGTTTCCTCACAGCCCTAAAGCAGCCTGTTTCCTCACGGTCCTAAAGCAGCCTGTTTCCTCACAGCTCTAAAGCAGCCTGTTTCCTCATGGCCCTAAAGCAGCCTGTTTCCTCATGGCCCTAAAGCAGCCTGTTTCCTCACGTCCCTGAAGCAGCCTGTTTACTCACAGCCCTAAAGCAGCCTGTTTCCTCACAGCCCTAAAGCAGCCTGTTTCCTCACAGCCCTAAAGCAGCCTGTTTCCTCACAGCCCTAAAGCAGCCTGTTTCCTCACGGTCCTAAAGCAGCCTGTTTCCTCACAGCCCTAAAGCAGCCTGTTTCCTCATGGCCCTAAAGCAGCCTGTTTCCTCATGGCCCTAAAGCAGCCTGTTTCCTCACGTCCCTAAAGCAGCCTGTTTCCTCACAGCCCTAAAGCAGCCTGTTTCCTCACAGCCCTAAAGCAGCCTGTTTCCTCACAGCCCTAAAGCAGCCTGTTTCCTCACAGCCCTAAAGCAGCCTGTTTCCTCACAGTCCTAAAGCAGCCTGTTTCCTCACAGTCCTAAAGCAGCCTGCTTCCTCACGTCCCTAAAGCAGCCTGTTTCCTCACAGCCCTAAAGCAGCCTGTTCCCTCACGTCCCTAAAGCAGCCTGTTTCCTCACGTCCCTAAAGCAGCCTGTTTCCTCACAGCCCTAAAGCAGCCTGTTTCCTCACAGTCCTAAAGCAGCCTGTTTCCTCACAGCCCTAAAGCAGCCTGTTTCCTCATGGCCCTAAAGCAGCCTGTTTCATCACAGCCCTTAAGCAGCCTACTTCCTCACAGTCCTAAAGCAGCCTGCTTCCTCACAGCCCTAAAGCAGCCTGTTTCCTCACAGCCCTAAAGCAGCCTGTTTCCTCACAGCCCTAAAGCAGCCTGTTTCCTCACAGCCCTAAAGCAGCCTGTTTCCTCACAGTCCTAAAGCAGCCTGTTTCCTCACAGTCCTAAAGCAGCCTGTTTCCTCACAGCCCTAAAGCAGCCTGTTTCCTCACAGCCCTAAAGCAGCCTGTTTCCTCACAGTCCTAAAGCAGCCTGTTTCCTCACAGCCCTAAAGCAGCCTGTTTCCTCACAGTCCTAAAGCAGCCTGTTTCCTCACAGTCCTAAAGCAGCCTGTTTCCTCACAGCCCTAAAGCAGCCTGTTTCCTCACAGTCCTAAAGCAGCCTGTTTCCTCACAGTCCTAAAGCAGCCTGTTTCCTCACAGCCCTAAAGCAGCCTGTTTCCTCACGTCCCTAAAGCAGCCTGTTTCCTCACAGCCCTAAAGCAGCCTGTTTCCTCACAGTCCTAAAGCAGCCTGTTTCCTCACAGTCCTAAAGCAGCCTGATTCCTCACAGCCCTAAAGCAGCCTGCTTCCTCACAGTCCTAAAGCTGCCTGTTTCCTCACAGCCCTAAAGCAGCCTGTTTCCTCACAGTCCTAAAGCAGCCTGTTTCCTCACGGTCCTAAAGCAGCCTGTTTCCTCACAGCCCTAAAGCAGCCTGTTTCCTCATGGTCCTAAAGCAGCCTGTTTCCTCACAGCCCTAAAGCAGCCTGTTTCCTCACAGCCCTAAAGCAGCCTGTTTCCTCACAGCCCTAAAGCAGCCTGTTTCCTCACAGTCCTAAAGCAGCCTGTTTCCTCATGGCCCTAAAGCAGCCTGTTTCCTCATGGCCCTAAAGCAGCCTGTTTCCTCACGGCCCTAAAGCAGCCTGTTTCCTCACGTCCCTAAAGCAGCCTGTTTCCTCACAGCCCTAAAGCAGCCTGTTTCCTCACAGTCCTAAAGCAGCCTGCTTCCTCATGGTCCTAAAGCAGCCTGCTTCCTCATGGCCCTAAAGAAGCCTGTTTCCTCACGGTTCTAAAGCAGCCTGCTTCCTCACGGTCCTAAAGCAGCCTGTTTCCGCACGTCCCTAAAGCAGCCTGTTTCCTCACAGTCCTAAAGCAGCCTGTTTCCTCACAGTCCTAAAGCAGCCTGTTTCCTCACAGTCCTAAAGCAGCCTGTTTCCTCACAGTCCTAAAGCAGCCTGTTTCCTCACAGTCCTAAAGCAGCCTGTTTCCTCACAGTCCTAAAGCAGCCTGTTTCCTCACAGTCCTAAAGCAGCCTGTTTCCGCACGTACCGTGTGGCTCAAACACTCACACGGAAACAAACACCCACAAACAAACAGTGAAACCCAGGCTACCTAAGTATGATTCTCAATCAGAGACAACTAACAACACCTGCCTCTGATTGAGAACCATACTAGGCCGAACACAGAAACCAAACATAGAAAAACAAACATAGACTGCCCACCACAACTCACGCCCTGACCATACTAAAACAAATAATAAAATAACAGAACTATGGTCAGAACGTGACAGCAGTAGGGATGACCAGGGATGTTGTCTGTTTAGTGAGTCTGCCAGATCAGAGGCAGTAGGGATGAGCAGGGATGTTCTCTGTTTACTGAGCGAAATAACGACAGCAGAATGACTACATAATCACAGAGAGAGGTGGCGAACTAACGACAGCAGAATGACTCCATAATCACAGAGGCGAACTAACGACAGCAGAATGACTCCATAATCACAGAGAGTGGTGGCGAACTAACGACAGCAGAATGACTACATAATCACAGAGAGTGGTGGCGAACTAACGACAGCAGAATGACTACATAATGACAGAGAGTGGTGGCGAACTAACGACAGCAGAATGACTCCATAATCACAGAGGCGAACTAACGACAGCAGAATGACTCCATAATCACAGAGAGTGGTGGCGAACTAACGACAGCAGAATGACTCCATAATCACAGAGAGTGGTGGCGAACTAACGACAGCAGAATGACTACATAATGACAGAGAGTGGTGGCGAACTAACGACAGCAGAATGACTCCATAATCACAGAGAGTGGTGGCGAACTAACGACAGCAGAATGACTCCATAATGACAGAGAGTGGTGGCGAACTAACGACAGCAGAATGACTCCATAATCACAGAGAGTGGTGGCGAACTAACCACAGCAGAATGACTCCATAATGACAGAGAGTGGTGGCGAACTAACGACAGCAGAATGACTCCATAATCACAGAGAGTGGTGGCGAACTAACCACAGCAGAATGACTCCATAATGACAGAGAGTGGTGGCGAACTAACCACAGCAGAATGACTCCATAATCACAGAGAGTGGTGGCGAACTAACGACAGCAGAATGACTCCATAATCACAGAGAGTGGTGGCGAACTAACGACAGCAGAATGACTACATAATGACAGAGAGAGGTGGGGAACTAACGACAGCAGAATGACTCCATAATCACAGAGAGTGGTGGCGAACTAACGACAGCAGAATGACTACATAATCACAGAGAGTGGTGGCGAACTAACGACAGCAGAATGACTCCATAATCACAGAGAGAGGTGGGGAACTAACGACAGCAGAATGACTCCATAATCACAGAGGCGAACTAACGACAGCAGAATGACTCCATAATCACAGAGAGTGGTGGCGAACTAACGACAGCAGAATGACTCCATAATCACAGAGAGTGGTTGCGAACTAACGACAGCAGAATGACTCCATAATCACAGAGAGTGGTGGCGAACTAACGACAGCAGAATGACTACATAATCACAGAGAGTGGTGGCGAACTAACCACAGCAGAATGACTCCATAATGACAGAGAGTGGTGGGGAACTAACGACAGCAGAATGACTCCATAATCACAGAGAGAGGTGGCGAACTAACGACAGCAGAATGACTACATAATCACAGAGAGAGGTGGCGAACTAACGACAGCAGAATGACTACATAATCACAGAGAGTGGTGGGGAACTAACGACAGCAGAATGACTCCATAATCACAGAGAGTGGTGGCGAACTAACGACAGCAGAATGACTCCATAATGACAGAGAGTGGTGGCGAACTAACGACAGCAGAATGACTCCATAATCACAGAGAGTGGTGGCGAACTAACGACAGCAGAATGACTCCATAATCACAGAGAGTGGTGGCGAACTAACGACAGCAGAATGACTACATAATGACAGAGAGTGGTGGCGAACTAACGACAGCAGAATGACTCCATAATCACAGAGAGTGCTGGCGAACTAACGACAGCAGAATGACTCCATAATCACAGAGAGTGGTGGCGAACTAACGACAGCAGAATGACTCCATAATCACAGAGAGTGGTGGCAAACTAACGACAGCAGAATGACTCCATAATCACAGAGAGTGGTGGCGAACTAACGACAGCAGAATGACTACATAATCACAGAGAGTGGTGGCGAACTAACGACAGCAGAATGACTACATAATCATAGAGAGAGGTGGCGAACTAAAGACAGCAGAATGACTACATAATCACAGAGAGTGGTGGCGAACCAACTAACAAGAACCCTCTCAAGTGTCTGTGAGGAGAGGAGAGGAGAGGAGAGCAGTGGAGGAGAGGAGAGGAGTGGAGAGGAGTATGAGAGGAGAGGAGTGGAGAGGAGAGGAGAGGAGTGGAGAGGAGAGGAGAGGAGTGGAGAGGAGAGGAGAGGAGAGGAGTGGAGAGGAGAGGAGAGGAGAGGAGAGGAGTGGAGTGGAGGTGAGGACCATAGAAAGAGAGAGGGAGAGAGAGGTGAAAGAAGAAGGGGATTGAGGAGAGGAGAGGAGTGGAGGTGAGGAGAGGAGAGGAGTGTCTGTGAGGACCATAGAGAGCGAGAGAGGGAGAGAGAGAGGTGAAAGAAGATGGGGATTGAGGAGAGGAGAGGAGTGGAGGTGAGGAGAGGAGAGGAGAGGAGAGGAGAGAGAGAATAATCACTTTTACCAGTGAATGGAAACTGAGACATCACCATGGCAACAAGGCATCCCCATGACTCGATTTAAAATGTGCACTACCGTGTATTCTCCATTCTTGGAACTCTCACATTCATGTGTAGGGTTGCAAACTTCCAGAAAAATCCTGGCCAGAGGATTCCGGATTTCCTGCTTCTTCCCATCTGAATCCGGGAATCTTCCAGTCAGAATTTCTGGAAAACCTGGGACTTTTGGCAAAGTTAATAAAAATGTAAACCCCACCCAC